>NC_034192.2:24686164-24781164 GCF_002021735.2 Oncorhynchus kisutch
TCGTACTTCTGTTGTATTTTTTTTTTAAATTTAAGCTTTGTTTAACCTGGCAAGTCAGTTAAGAACAAATTCATTATTTACAATGACGGCCTACCAGAAGGCAAAAGGCACCCTGCAGGGACGGGGGCTGGGATTAAAAAATTTAATATAGGACAAAACACAGATCACAAGCATAGTAGCTGTTTCAATATGCTTTGTGTTGGTTGTAGTCACGACAGACAAAGATATATAGTTAAGCAAACTTTACTATGCATGTTGTCTTTTTTTTATTAACAACAAATCGATACAGAAAGTACATGAGGGAACACAAGTATATATAAATTATAAACAATGGACAATCGAGCTAGGGGGTACAATATCACATTACAATTACACAAGGACCTTAAGGGACATACATACACTTACAATCCTAACAGCTTTTTTGTTAGTAGAGTATTTAACTGTCTTAAAATACAGTTCAATTTCTTTTTGTAGGGTAAGATTTTTATTTTTTTTTGTTTGTAAATTTACATTTGTGTATATGAAATTTGGTCAAAAGAATAATGAAATTAATTACATAAAAATGTTTCAGCTTATTTCTATCGTATGTAAAGAATCCAAGCAGTACATCTCTCCACAATAGTGTAAAATCTTCATAAATGTGTTCAATTATAAATCTACTGATGTCTTTACCACAGTTTTCATACATGAATACAATGCCAAAAAAGATGCAACACTGTTTCTGGGTGGTCATTACAAAAGGAGGAATTTGAGTTGATGTTTTCCTTAAACCCCTTCATGTAGTGGTTGGCAGGATAATATTTATGAATAATTTTAAAGGAAACTTCCTTAATTTTGTTAACAAGTAGGTATGTGTGTGGCAACCTCCAAACTTTTTTCCAACCGATATTATCAATAAATCCATTCCAATAAGGCATGACATAAGGTATAGATACAACATCCTGCTGAAACAAGATTCACATCGCTCTGTTGTTGAATGGACCAAAAGAGAAACAAATCTTTCCTACTGATGAGTCAACAGGGTCAATAGAAGGTAGGCTCTGAGGGTCAGGTCTTGACACGTTTCTGAATAACAGAGCAACACCTGAGGGAATGGCATCTAAAACAATTTCAAAATCTTTAGGTGTTAGAGGGACCTTATAAAGTGATAAGAATTCCTTATAACTGAGTAAAAGACCCTCTGCATTTACCAGTTGTCTCATCAATAGGATATTATTTCGGAACCAATATTCTAAAAACAAAGAAGTATTTTTATACAATATATCACGATTATTCCATATATAATATCTGTGTGGAGAAAAATTGTGTTTATAAATTAAAGACCATGACAAGAAAACCTGCCGATGAAAAGCAGAACGTTTCACTGGAACTTTTTCAATATTATAATTGCAAAAAACATGAAGTTAAGGCCACCAAAAGTAGAGAAGACTAGGAATAAAATTAGGAATAAAATTCCAGATAGAAGTGGGTCTTCTTAGGAATTGTTTTATCCAGTTGATCTTAAAAGTATTATTTCAGGTAGTAAAGTCCAGAAAATTCAGCCCACCATTCTTATAAGTGTTCATTGCAACAGTTTTCCTAATGTAATGGGTACAGTTTCTCCACAGAAAGTTGAAAAGCATCTGGTCTATCTCCTTACTTATTTTACTGTCACGATATAAAGATAGAGCGCCATGTGTTAGTCTAGAGATACCTTCAGCCTTGGTAATTAGGACTCTACCTTTTAAAGATAAGTCCCTCTGTAGCCATTGATTTAGCTTCTTCTGGGTTAAAAAAAAAAGAGGGTTAAAATGTAGTAAGCCTCTAGACTTCTGATCCTTTGTAATGGTTATGCCTAAATACGTATACCATAATATTAACGTGTCACAATATTTGACAGCTATGAGTTCACATTTATTAATGTTAAGATGTAGACTAGACGCTTTGTAAAAGGATTGTAATCACATTGATCGATATGGGAATTTGGTTAGCGTCTTTCAGAAAAGTGTAGTGTGTCAGCCAGCTTGCTTATAATAATTTATTTATCAGCTATGGAAATACCTTGTACAGGACTATTATTTAAAGAATTTGCAAGAAGTTGGGTGATTAATAAAAATAGGTACGGAGAGATAGGACAACCTTGCCTAATTCCTCTCTTTAACTCAAATCTAGGTGAGGTGCCATATTTCAATTTGATAGAGCTGTTACCGTTTGCATAGAGAGTCTTAATTTTTGCAGTTAGTAAGGCTAATATTTATAGTCATTATTAAGAAGACAAATTGGACGGCAGTTATCGATGAGCAGCACTTCTTTTTTAGACTTTAGGTATCAGTGTTATTAACCCTGACTCATTGTAGGAGGGAGAACATTACTTCAAATAGGAAGGGAGCTACTTGTTCAGAAAATAATTAGTAAAATTCTGATGTAATTCCATCAACACCTGGTGATTTATTGTTCTTTAGATGTTTGATAGACTATAATTTCTTCAACTTTGATGGGTTCGTCACACTGTTTAGATTCTATATGAGTGTAGAATATTACCACCAAAGGTATTTTTCAATGTAGTGACACCAGCGGAGCATTAAGATCCATGGGAAAGCCAAATATCGTTGCCTCACTGCGACCTCCAGAAGTTGGCATCAGCCGAACTCAGTGAGTTAAAAAACATATCTGTGGATTCCCGACAGTACGTAGAGCTATACAATTTTCTGCAAAAATTGCTACAGTATTTAGCGATTAATTTTTGGTCATCTGTAATAACACCCATGTTTAACTTATGGATAGTGTTATTTTTAGAGTGAAATTTCTCAAGTCTAAAGAAATAGGATGAATTCTGTTCTCCCTCAATCAATTTTTTCCTAGATCTAATAAAGGCTCCTTCTGCTTTTAATCTATATATATTATCCAGTTTATTTTGTAACTCAATTAGTTCCATCTTCTCCTCCCCCGAGAGGCCAGCTGGGGACCTCTGAGAAAGGGAAGTTATTTTAATGATCACCTTTTCCTCCTCAGCTCTTCTGATCTTAGCAAGATTACTTGCAAGGTTACAAGGTATTTGGACACCTCAAATTTATAGAGCTCCCAGTTCTTGCAATAAGATTTTTCTTCACAAGCCCTTTCCCAAAAGTGTGAGAGCAGATCTTTAACCTCAAATTTAACTATATTATTATTTAATAATGAGCTATTTAGCTTCCAGTAGGATGCTCTACCAAGGTTA
Source organism: Oncorhynchus kisutch (assembly GCF_002021735.2). Lineage (NCBI taxonomy): Eukaryota > Metazoa > Chordata > Actinopteri > Salmoniformes > Salmonidae > Oncorhynchus > Oncorhynchus kisutch. Next base: position 24,689,361 of record NC_034192.2, read on the forward strand.
GTATCAGGGGTAAATATTTTGATATCAATGTAAATGGTCCTATGGTCTGTGAGGGGAGTAGTACAAATATTTGTGGTAACACACTCACTGTCAATACATTTGGATATAAGCCAAAAATCTATTCTGGATTGTCTGGAACCTGTTTTGTTACTCCAAGTGAATGAATAATCTGTCAGCCGGAAACCTCTCTCTCCATATATCAGTAAGATCAAACTTTTCCATAAAATTATTAAACCCAAATTCTGATTGATTGGCCTACTATCAGTTGAATTATCTATAGTAATGTTAAAGTCCCCTCCTATCAATAATAACGAATTGGGAAATTTAGATAACCAATGAAGTATATGTTTCTCTACAGATTCAAGCAACTCATCATTCTCATGTTTGGTGTTGTACCCGTAGAAGTTTACAGTAATGAGTGTAATGGCATTGTATCTGATCACAAGACAAATAAAGTGACCAAAGTGGTCACATTCCGAGTGTAGAATATTACCACCAAAGGTATTTTTCAATGTAGTGACACCAGCGGAGCATTAAGATCCATGGGAAAGCCAAATATCGTTGCCTCACTGCGACCTCCAGAAGTTGGCATCAGCCGAAATTGAGTGAGACTCTTGAAAAAAGCAAAAATCTGTTTGAAATTATTTAGCAAATAAAAATAAGGCCTTGCACTTCACATAGTTTCATAACCCCCTAGCATTAAGAGAAGGTATAGACAAAGACAAAACAACAAAGATGATATAAAGGTATAAACTGTAGTAGGATGAGTCAAAGACGTAGGAGCAGTGAACGTAAACAATAAAGAACCGAGATCTGCACCATTTAAGTCTATTTAAAGTGAAAATAGCTTATTCCATAAACTTTGAGCTAGACGTTATCTGGCTTTGAAATTCAACTCAACTGAAAATTATGTTCAAGACCAAACCAAGGGTTCTTGTAGTAAGAGAGACTAAAAACCCTCTTTAGTGTAATCAGGAACTATTCTGAGAAATAAAATGCAAAATAATAATTTAAATAAAAGGGTATTTTAAGTGCATATGAAAACTGATCATACATTTTTTTAATAAAACATGTTTTACATATACATGTTCCTACCTTTTTCACTTGGAAATATGTATTAATAACTAAATAGAACAATACCCATGTAAAGTCAGAGCAGACCTGTATGCCCTTTAAAACAATATCTTAGTTACTGTATATATAAAAAATAAATACAGCTTTCAGCCTTCTTCGTAAGTTTGTAAACAAAATAGGTATTCTGGTCTGGTCATACAAGAACAAGCTAATACATTATTGAGGTACCGGAGTGTTCTGAAAAATAGTCACCTGATGCTTGTTAGGTAAACAATATAAGGAAAATGAGAATAAAATGAGAATAAAATGGCTGAAACCATCAATCTCTGTTCCTTCTGGTGAGATTTTAGGGAGGAATGTGGATTTCTGAACTGTTGATGAAGCCTCGTTCTCCGAAGAAGTAGGCAGCCTTTCCCTCAATTCCTGCTATCTTGATCGTTGGCCACAACTTGTTCCTTCTTTCTATGTCCTCCGGGCTGAGATGCTCGGCGAAATGCATACCATGGCTCTGAAGGAAGGCGTTCTTCCTAGCAGCTTTCCAGACAGCATCCCTGTAGAATCTGGCAGTGAAGAAGATGATGATACCCCTTGGTCTTGAATCGTTTTGCTGTTGCTTCTTGCCGAGACAATGCACAACGTCGATGGTATCACCAACTTTGTTCTTCTCTGCAGGCATAACTTCTTGGCAGATGCGGATAGCCTCTCCACGCACATCTTCATTCTCCACCTCTGGCAAGCCTTAGAGTCTCAGGTTCCATCTTCTTGTGTATTATTCCAGATCAGTGAGACGTCTGTGGTAGACATTGTTATTCTTTTCCACCTTTTTTCCAACTTTTGCCACTCTCGTGTTCACATCCTTGATTTCACCACATGCAAACTCCACAGTCTTTTTCAAGCCTTCGATAACCATGGTGTTTGTTATGGGTGTAAGATGGCACAGTGATGCCATCTGTTGGTAAATGTTCATTACTGCAACTCATGTGTTTTACCGGTGTGCTCAGATACCCGGATGTATTGTGATGTACTGAACAAGACTGGTTACTAGCATCAATGCCCCTGTCTCGTCATTTAACATTCAAACATGGTGTCAGAGTCGGATAACTAACCATGCTTTCCACAAATTAGAGTCACCTGTTCTGGTTTACCAAACAAATGCTTATTTGAGTAAAATTTCGCCGGAATTGGCCTTAGCTAGAGTGAGTTTGCTAGTTAGCTTCAGTGTTGTTAGCACCGGTTAGACATGGCAGCGAACATTCCCCCTGAAGGGAACGACACCGCTATGAAGCTCAGCGGGGATTGGAGCACGAACTGGAATACGTTTAGAGGTGAATGGGAGGACTATGCGCTAGCAACTGGACTTCTGGAAAAGGACGATGAGGTAGTGGCTGCCACTTTGAGGACTATAATGGGAATTGAATGGCGACACGTATACAAACACAACCTGAACCTAACAGCAGCTCAGCAAGGTAACGCTATAGCTATTCTTGATGCTCTTGAACATTACTTTAAGCCAGCAAAGAACGTCATCTACGAGCGTTGTGTTTTCGGTTGTTGCAAACAGGAGGACGGGGAGTCCATTGACAGCTTTGTCACTAGGTTAAGGGAAAAGGCAGCTATATGTGACTATGGTGCTTTAAGAGATGAACTAATCAGAGATAAGATTGTGCGTGGCATAACTGATGAGGGCACCCGCAGACATTTGCTGAGAGAACGTGACCTGACACTGGTCTTGGCAGTGGAGACATGTCGTGCAGCAGAGCTTACTGATAAGGTCCATGGAGCTAGAAAGGCAACATATGGACAATGTCAATGCTACATTCAGGCAGCCAGTAAAGAAATTCCCCTTTGCCACAGCTAATGCTAATACTACAGCCAACTCTGCAGTAGACAACCCCAATACATGCCGATATTGTGGCATTTCTCATGGACGAGGAAAAGAACACTGCTCAGCCTATGGAAAAATATGCAAATCCTGTGGTACAGCTAATCACTTCGCAAGGGTCTGCATGAAAAGCAAGAGAAAGGAGGGTAAAGTGCACTCCATGGAAACAAACACAGATGAAGGGAACGACAGCACAGAGGATGTATATGCTAGCGAGTGCATAGGGGCAGTGAGGGCAAAAGGACAAAAGTGGTTTCTCATTCTGCTACTTAATAATAAACCACAGCAATGCCAGCTAGATTCAGGGCCACATGCAACGTTATGAGCCTTAAAGACAAAAGGACAGAGACAAACTCACACAGAGTAGCACCAAGCTGAAACTGTATTCAGGCCAGTTCATGACCTCTTTAGGCCTGTTTGTGACAGAGTGTGTTTTACGTGGCCAGAAACACACCCTTGAGTTTGAAATAGTTGAGGCTAGTCAACAGCCATTACTGTCAGGTTCTACATGTGAGCGCCTTGGGCTTATTAACTTCACCATCCCAGCTGATCTTAACATTATAGACAAAGTCCAGGCTGGGCCCCTGAGCAAGGAGACACTCCTAAGCAAGTACCATGATGTCTTCAACGCACCGGTCGAGTCAGTTCCCGGGGAAGTCCACTTTGAGTTGGACGCAGCAATCCAGCCTGTCCAGTGTGCACCACGCAATGTACCAGTGGCCATGAAAGCAGCTACGAAGGCTCAGCTTGACAAATACGAAGCAGATGGCCACATCATATCCGTCACCGAGCCTACAGACTGGATAAGTAATATGGTTATCATCAAGAAACCAGACAAGCTACGGATATGCATTGATCCTAAACACCTCAACCGGGCTCTGCGACGTTCACATTACATTATGCCCACGTTGGAGGATGTTCTTTACAAGCTCCCAAAGGCCAGAGTCTTCACGCTCGTGGATGCCAGAGATGCCTTCCTGCAGTGCAAGCTCGACGAGCCCAGCAGCTACATGACCACCTTTTGGACACCCTGGGGCAGGAAGAGGTGGTTGAACTTCCGTTTGGTGTCTCCGTGGCTCCAGAGGTGTATCAGCGGAAACAGCGTGAGCTGTTGATGGGACTCAGTGGCATGGAACCCATAGCAGATGACATCCTCGTAGTGGGCTGTGGGGACAGTGATGAGGAGGCAGAATGTGACCATGACGCCAAGCTGCTGGCCCTGATGGTAAGATGCAGACAGGTCAAGCTAAGGCTAAGCATAAAAAAGCTTCAGTTTAAAGTGCCAGAGGTCTGCTTTCATGGGCACATCTTGTACTCCACCGGATTGAAGGCGGATCCTGAAAAAGTGAAGGCTGTCTTGGAAAGGCTGTCTTGGAAATGTGAAATCAAAGACTATGTCAGTAAATGCTCAATCTGCAATGAATATGCCATTGAGCAACAGAGAGAGACGATGATGTCCTACGAGCTACCGATGCGCCCCTGGCAGATAGTAAGTCTAGATCTCTTCCAGCACAGTGGAAAAGACTTTCTGCTGGTAGTCGATAATTACTCTGACTTTTGGGAGATTGACCTCCTCCCCGACCTCTCAGCAGAGACAACGATCAAATGCTGCAAGGCTCAGTTTGCCCGCTATGGCCAGCCAGATAGGGTAATTTCAGACAATGGACCCCAATTCTCTGGAGTTGAGTTCCGAAAATTTGCTGCAGGATGGGAATTTGAGCACATCACTTCATCACCACGACATCCAAAAGCTAATGGGAAGGCGGAGTCCGCAGTAAAAATCGCAAAGAACCTCTGCAAAAAGGCTCTGCGAGAGGGCAAAGATGCCTGGAAAGCAATCCTGCAGTGGCGCTATACCCCGACAGAAGGCATGGATAGCAGCTCGGCCAAGCGCCTCATGACACGGTGCTTAAAAGTCAGCACTCTCCTGGAGCCATGTGTGGTGACAGACGTGCTGGTGAAGCTACGTCACAGAAGACAGGTCTCCAAGTTCATCTACGACAAATCAGCAAAAGACTTAACCTGAGCTCAGGGTGGGTGAAACGGTGCGAATGAAGCCACTACCAGGGGACCGGACAGGCCTCTGGAGACTCGGATCCTGTGTACAGAATGTGGCCCCACTCTCCTACTTGGTCAAAGTGAATGGATCACTATACCGTCGTAACAGGGTTGACCATCGGATTGCTGAGCCAGCACCTACTCAGAACCCTGATGGTCAAAGGGGTCGCATGACAAAAGACGGAACCCCAGCAAGTCACAGGGGATCACAGGTTGGCCGCTACCCTTGCCCATCAATACTCCCCTTAGACAGTCAGGTGACACGCCTGTGCGGGAACCCGCAGTCCTCGCAGACAAGCTCCCTGTCTTTTCACGCTGCGGGCGTCTGTCCCAGCCACCAAAAATACTTAATCTGTAGGTTTCCCATCAGGGATTGTTGACAGACAGAGATAAAAGTGAAGAGAATATCAAAATGTGTTGTTGTTACCTGAGAAAAAAAAAGAAAAAATACTAAACTGCTCATGTTGGAAATTATTACTAGGTTTGTTTTGTTAGTGAATTGACACCTTCTGTCCTATTTTATTAAAGGGAAGACGTTATGGGTGTAAGATGGCACAGTGATGCCATCTGTTGGTAAATGTTCATTACTGCAACTCTTGTGTTTTACCGGTGTGCTTAAGATACCTGGATGTATTGTGATGTACTGAACAAGACTGGTTACTCGCATCAATGCCTCTGTCTCGTCATTCAAACTGTTCGCGCCTACCATTTTCTCAATGGCGTCAGACCTGGAGTTGATGAGTAAGGAGAGGGTAGCCACGATGTCAGAGTTCATGTTGTTTTTTTTGGAGGGTGTAGGTTTGCACGGAGTAACCGGTAAAGAGGGGAATTCATCATCTTCAACAGCATTCGAAAGCATGATTTTATCCATAGGCCAAGTGTAGTTATTGCAGTTGTCTATAAGCACGTTTCTCTCTTGTTGATTAGCAATAGAACGGCTAACTTCTTCCTTTCTTTTTTTGTCACGACTTTGCATGGACATGCCAAAATAAATTATCCATATTCCAGTCACAGGAAAGGTCTTATATCTTTAACAAATAAAAACAGTAATAGTAATGACTGTAAACTTGTTTTTTTTCACAATCTTTCTGAAGTTTGGTATGGAGCTCGGTAAAAATAGCATCTGTTCAAGCCGCCATCTTGGCACCTCCCCACTTGGCAAGAAGGGCCTGGCAGCAGAGCCTACCGGTTGATGTCTCAATCGCACTGTGCTTGTTTAGGCCAACAGAGGGGGCTGCTCGCTATAGCAGCTTCTTCTTCTACCAACTACTTGCTCGCGATAGTTTTAAAGAAAACTGCTGTGGAAAACTCGGCCAGAAGCTAGCAAGTATCAAGTGAATCCACAACATCACCACAAACGTCTTTTCAAGCAAGGTAAGTAGTTACAATCGTTTGAGATACTAGCTAGTGATGTTATAATGTCACAATTGATTATATAGATGGATGATCTGCTCTATAAGGTTTTAAATAGGTTATGCTAGCTAGGTTAGCTATGCTAGCTATGTAGACTAAGTTAGCTAGCTAGGTTAGCTAGCTACTGTTATGGTAGCTACAGTGCCTTGTGAAAGTATTCGGCCCCCTTGAACTTTGCGACCTTTTGCCACATTTCAGGCTTCAAACATAAAGATATAAAACTGTATTTTTTTGTGAAGAATCAACAACAAGTGGGACACAATCATGAAGTGGAACGACATTTATTGGATATTTCAAACTTTTTTAACAATCAAAAACTGAAAAATTGGGCGTGCAAAATTATTCAGCCCCCTTAAGTTAATACTTTGTAGCGCCACCTTTTGCTGCGATTACAGCTGTATGTCGCTTGGGGTATGTCTCTATCAGTTTTGCACATTGAGAGACTGACATTTTTTCCCATTCCTCCTTGCAAAACAGCTCGAGCTCAGTGAGGTTGGATGGAGAGCATTTGTGAACAGCAGTTTTCAGTTCTTTCCACAGATTCTCGATTGGATTCAGGTCTGGACTTTGACTTGGCCATTCTAACACCTGGATATGTTTATTTTTTAACCATTCCATTGTAGATTTTGCTTTATGTTTTGGATCATTGTCTTGTTGGAAGACAAATCTCCGTCCCAGTCTCAGGTCTTTTGCAGACTCCATCAGGTTTTCTTCCAGAATGGTCCTGTATTTGGCTCCATCCATCTTCCCATCAATTTTAACCATCTTCCCTGTCCCTGCTGAAGAAAAGCAGGCCCAAACCATGATGCTGCCACCACCATGTTTGACAGTGGGGATGGTGTGTTCAGGGTGATGAGCTGTGTTGCTTTTACGCCAAACATAACGTTTTGCATTGTTGCCAAAAAGTTCAATTTTGGTTTCATCTGACCAGAGCACCTTCTTCCACATGTTTGGTGTGTCTCCCAGGTGGCTTGTGGCAAACTTTAAACGACACTTTTTATGGATATCTTTAAGAAATGGCTTTCTTCTTGCCACTCTTCCATAATGGCCAGATTTGTGCAATATACGACTGATTGTTGTCCTATGGACAGAGTCTCCCACCTCAGCTGTAGATCTCTGCAGTTCATCCAGAGTGATCATGGGCCTCTTGGCTGCATCTCTGATCAGTCTTCTCCTTGTATGAGCTGAAAGTTTAGAGGGACGGCCAGGTCTCGGTAGATTTGCAGTGGTCTGATACTCCTTCCATTTCAATATTATCGCTTGCACAGTGCTCCTTGGGATGTTTAAAGCTTGGGAAATCTTTTTGTATCCAAATCCGGCTTTAAACCTCTTCACAACAGTATCTCGGACCTGCCTGGTGTGTTCCTTGTTCTTCATGATGCTCTCTGCGCTTTTAACGGACCTCTGAGACTATCACAGTGCAGGTGCATTTATACGGAGACTTGATTACACACAGGTGGATTGTATTTATCATCATTAGTCATTTAGGTCAACATTGGATCATTCAGAGATCCTCACTGAACTTCTGGAGAGAGTTTGCTGCACTGAAAGTAAAGGGGGCTGAATAATTTTGCACGCCCAATTTTATATATGATGGCAGCACATCTGTGGAAACAAAACTGCTTGATTTTGTTGAATTGAATGGAGAAACAGCAGAGAAAATTTCAGCTGAGGTCCTGGTGGTCATCCAAAAATGTAACCTGGAAAACATTCTCAGTCGACAACAAATACCAACTTTGGAGGACTGAATAGGCTGGGGAGGGTCAATGTCCATACCAAAATAAAAAATATTCTGCAGCGGGAGGCGATTGGCTTAGGTTGTCCTGCCCACATCATTCATATCACGGCCAGAACAGCTTTGGATATGATGTTGAGTATCTGCTCACAAAGATATTTGGGTATGTTCATATTTTCACCGTCAGAGTAGAAAGACTGAAGGGTTTCGTGAGTTTGTTGGCCAGGAGTACCATAACATTTTAGGACACAGCAATGTTCGCTGGCTGTCCATGCTTCCTGCTCTAGAAAGAGTGCTGAAAATGTATGTGCCATTGAAATCCTTTTTTATTTCTGAAGACAAATGCCCTTGTTGTCCTGCGAACAATGTTTGAAGATCCACTGACTGAACTTCGGCTGGCCTTTGTCCATGGAAACTTGATTGTATTCAGTGACAGGATCAAGATGCTTGGAGGCCAGAACCACTGTGCTGTGGAGTCCGCTGCAATTCTGAGAAATGTTGAAGCAAAATTGACTGCAAGACGTGATGACAACTTCATTCCAGTTTTTGTCAGAGGACTTCTGAGAGAGCTAGAGGAAAATAGAGCCATGTCTAAAGAGAGCTTTCTCAAAATATCCAATCATTCTTCACTATGGCTGTGAACTACTTGCAAGCATGGAGAAAGCACACAGATAATCTAAAAGATTTACATTGTCTCCTTTTTAAAAAGGCATCCTCTGTGTGAAGAGATCCAGAAGGCAGCAGGCACACTGCAGGAAAAATGCCCCCCAAAAATGCCCCTCATTGTGACCATCAATGAGGATGCATTGTGTGACAAGGCTACTGGCCTGCAAGAGTTCCTAAAGGGGGGATCACTTGAAGAATGGAAAACATCTGAGACACCGCTTAGTCAGTTTCCAAGATGGCGTAGCAGTCAGACGTCTTTGTCCTGTCCCTTGTATATATCGTTTTACATCTTTTTCGTCGCATATCCTTTAAAATATTTAGCTAAACTACTTGCTCGCGATAGTTTTATTTACCTCATCCCCATACTGTTTTTATTTATTTACTTTTCTGCTCTTTTGCACACCAATATCTCTACCTGTACATGACCATCTGATCATTTATCACTCCAGTGTTAATCTGCAAAATTGTAATTAATCGCCTACCTCCTCATGCCTTTTTGCACACAATGTATATAGACTCTCTTTTTTTTCTACTGTGTTATTGACTTGTTAATTGTTTACTCCATGTGTAACTCTGTGTTGTCTGTTCACACTGCTATGCCAGGTCGCAGTTGCAAATGAGAACTTGTTCTCAACTAGCCTACCTGGTTAAATAAAGGTGAAATTTAAAAAAATATTTTTAAAAACCCGCCTCACCCAATGTGGCATGGATCTGCTTTTTTCCCCTAAAGTATTTATATTTACTTCGGATCCGGAATCCCTTACTGAAGCTAGCCAGCTAACTACCAGCTATCAGTCAGCAAACCATTGCCAGCGGTCTTCAGCTAACCTTCAGCTCGGAAAGCTCTCGTCAGTTCGAACAAACTAACTCTAACCAGAGCATAATGGACCTGTTATTTTATCCCCGGATTCCTACCGCAAACGGAACATTTTCATCTGGATCTTCACAACTAGCTAACCGCAATCCCGGATGACTACTCCTGGCTAGCGTTTCCATCCCAGAACAAGCACCAATTAGATCTCCTACGACCGGAATACCGACATAATCTGCCCGAGGACTCCAACAGGCCCCTCAGGCGCGACACCCGCTGAAGGTCCATTATGCTAACCAGCTAGGCCTGCTAGCTACCTAGAGCTACTTGGAACCCTACCAATTCCACGACTGGTCTATTGACGTCACCGCACGAAGAGGTAAAAACAGACTTACCCCCATTGCGACGTCCCCCAAAGGCTAACTTTCTAGCCCCTGCTATCTGCTTGCTTGCTAACCTGGTCTGCTAACTGCTAGCTTGCCTGCCCGGTCTGCTAACTGCTAGCCCTTGCTAACTGCTTGCTTGCTAACCCGGTCTGCTAACTGCTAGCCCCTGCTAACTGCTTGCTAACCCGGCCTGCTAACTGCTAGCTTGCTAACCCGGCCTGCTAACTGCTAGCTTGCCCCGGTCTACTAACTGCTAGCTGCCGGCCCCGGCCTGCTAATTGCTAGCTTACTTGCCCGGTCTGTAACTGCTAGCCCATGCTAACTGCTTGCTTGCTAACCCGGCCAGCTAACTGCTACCTTGCCCCGGTCTACTAGCTCCTAGCTTGTTTAGCCCCGGCCTTCTAACTGTTAGCGTGTTAGCCTGCTAACTGTCTGAATCGCTGTGTCCCCAGCCAGCCCAACCACTCACTGGACCCATATGTTCACTTGGCTACGCATGCCTCTCTCTAATATCAATATGCCTTGTCCATTACTGTCCTGGTTAGTGATTACTGTCTTATTTCACTGTAGAGCCTCTAGCCCTGCTCAATATGCCTTAACCAACCATGTTGTTTCACCTCCTACATATGCGATGACATCACCTGGTTTAAACATATCTAGAGACTATATCTCTCTCTTCATTACTCAATGCCTAGGTTTACCTCCAATGTACCCACATCCTACCTTACCTTTGTCTGTACACTATGCCTTGAATCTATGCTATCGTGCCCAGAAACCTGCTCCTTTTACTCTCTGTTCTGAACATGCTAGACGGCCAGTTCTTATAGTCTTTAGCCGTACCCTTATCCTACTTCTCCTCTGTTCCTCTGGTGATGTGGAGGTTAATCCAGGTCCTGCAGTGCCTAGCTCCACTCCCACCACCAGGTGCTCTCATTTGTTGACTTCTGTAAACGTAAAAGCCTTGGTTTCATGCATGTTAACATTAGAATCCTACTCCTTAAGTTTGTTTTACTCACTGCTTTAGCACACTCTGCCAACCCAGATGTCTTAGCCGTGTCTGAATCCTGGCTTAGGAAAACCACCAAAAACCCGGAAATCTCCATTGCTAACTATAACATTTTCCGCCAAGATAGAACTGCCAAAGGGTGGCGGTGTTGCAATCTACTGCAAATATAGTAATACAGAACTCCGCAGGCTATCTAAGTCTGTATCCAAACAATTTGAGCTTCTACTTCAAAAAATTCACCTCTCACTGTTGCCGCTTGCTATAGACCTCCCTCTGCCCCCAGTTGTGCCCTCGATACCATATGTGAATTGATAGCCCCCCATCTATCTTCTGAGCTCGTGCTACTAGGTGACCTAAACTGGGACATGCTTTTAACACCCCGGCCATCCTACAAACTAAACTTGATGCCCTCAATCTCACACAAATTATCAATGAACCTACCAGGTACAACCCCAAATCAGCAAACACGGCACCCTCATAGATGTCATGCTAACTAATTCACTCTCCAAATACACCTCTGCTGTTTTCAATCAAGATCTCAGTGATCACTGCCTCATTGCTTGCATCCGTAATGGTTCTGCGACCAAACGACCACCCCTCAGAGTGTGTCAAACGCTCCCTGAAACACTTCTGCGAGCAGGCCTTTCTAATCGACCTGGCCGGGGTATGACATTGACCTCATCCCGTCAGTAGATGATGCTGGCTATTCTTTAAAAGTGCCTTCCTCACCATCTTAAATAAGCCTTCCTCACCATCTTAAATAAGCATGCCCCTTTAGAACTAGGAATAGATATAGTCCTTGGTTCACTCCAGACCTGTCTGCCCTTGACCAGCACAAAAACATCCTGTGGCGTTCTGCATTGGCATCGAATAGCCCCCGTGATATGCAACTTTTCAGGGAAGTTAGGAACAAATATACACAGGCAGTTAGAAAAGCTAAGGCAAGCTTTTTCAAACAGAAATTTGCATCCTGTAGTATTAACTCAAAAAAGTTCTGGGACACTGTAAAGTCCATGGAGAATAAGAGCACCTCCTCCCAGCTGCCCACTGCTCTGAGGCTAGGAAACACTGTCACCACTGATAAATCCACTATAATTGAGAATTTCAATAAGCATTTCTCTATGGCTGGCAATGCTTTCCACATGGCTACCCCTACCCCGGTCAACTGCCCGGTACCCTCCTCAGCAACCCGCCAAAGCCCCCACCATTTCTCCTTTACCCAAATCCAGATAGCTTATGTTCTGAAAGAGCTGCAAAATCTGGACCCCTACAAATCAGCCGGGCTAGACAATCTGGACCCTCTCTTTCTAAAATTATCTGCCGAAATTGTTGCAACCCCTATTACTAGCCTGTTCAACCTCTCTTTCCTATCGTCTGAGATTCCCAAAGATTGCAAAGCTGCCGCGGTCATCCCCCTCTTCAAAGGGGCTGACACTCTTAGACCCAAACTGCTACAGACCTATATCTATCCTACCCTGTCTTTCTAAGGTCTTCGAAAGCCAAGTTAACAAACAGATTACTGACCATTTCGAATCCCACCATACCTTCTCCGCTATGCAATCTGGTTTCAGAGCTGGTCATGGGTGCACCTCAGCCACGCTCAAGGTTCTAAACGATATCATAACCGCCATCGATAAGAGACATTACTGTGCAGCCGTATTCATCGACCTGGCCAAGGCTTTCGACTCTGTCAATCACAACATTCTTATTGGCAGATTCGACAGCCTTGGTTTCTCAAATGATTGCCTCACCTATTTCACCAACTACTTCTCTGATAGAGTTCAGTGTGTCAAATCGGAGGTCCTATTGTCCGGACCTCTAGCAGTCTCTATGGGTGTGCCACAGGGTTCAATTCTTGGGCCGACTCTCTTTTCTGTATACATCAATGATGTTGCTCTTGCTGCTGGTGATTCTCTGATCCACCTCTACGCAGACGACACCATTCTGTATACTTCTGGCCCCTCCTTGGACACTGTTCACTAACCTCCAGACGAGCTTCAATGCCATACAACTCTCCTTCTGTGGCCTCCAACTGCTCTTAAACGCAAGTAAAACTAAATGCATGCTATTCAATCGATCACTACCCGCACCTGCTCGCCCGTCCAGCATCACTACTCTGGACGGCTCTGACTTAGAACACGTGGACAACTACAAATACCTGGGTGTCTGGTTAGACTGTAAACTCTCCTTCCAGACTCACATTAAGCATCTCCAATCCAAAATGAAAAAAAAATCCAAAAATCTAGAATCTGCTTCCTATATCGCAACAAAGCATCCTTCACTCATGATGCCAAACATACCCTCATAAAACGGACCATCCTACCGATCCTCGACTTCGGTGATGTCATCTATAAAATAGCCTCCAACACTCTACTCAACAAACTGGATGCAGTCTATCACAGTGCCATCCGTTTTGTCACCAAAGCCCCATACTCTACCCACGATTGCGACCTGTACGCTCTCGTGGGTTGGCCCTCGCTTCATACTCGTTGCCAAACCCACTGGCTACAGGTTATCTACAAGTCTCTGCTAGGTAAAGCTCCGTCTTATCTCAGCTCACTGGTCACCATAGCAGCACCCACTTGTAGCACGCGCTCCAGCAGGTATATCTCACTGGTCACCCCCAAAGCCAATTCCTCCTTTGGTCGTCTTTCCTTCCAGTTCTCTGCTGCCCATGACTGGAACGAATTGCAAAAATCTCTGAAGCTGGAGACTCACATCTCCCTCACTAGCTTTAAGCACCAGCTGTCAGAGCAGCTTACAGATCACTGCACCTGTACATAGCCCATCTGTAAACAGCCCATTTATCTACCTACCTCATCCCCATACTGGTATTTATTTATTTTGCTCCTTTGCACCCCAGTATCTCTACCTGCACATTCATCTTCTGCCGATCTACCATTCCAGTGTTTAATTGCTATATTGTAATTACTTCGCCACCATGGCCTATTTACAGACAGATACCACAGAAGGTGAAAGAACAAAGTTTACCCACAAAGTTTAGATAGACTTTGTTGGGTCGATGTATTCACTGGAAATCACTATGACTTGCAACTCTGTGGGAATCGGGCCAATATGGATAGGGCTAAATTGAACTGTTTCTTACAGAAGAAATATGAAAAGCATATGTATAAGCATGGCAGCAATTGAAAGGGAACAGTTTGGAATTTATGGGAAATTATTCAACCAAAGTAGAGAACACAACAGTTCATTGCAGGACTGTTTTCTGTGCATTTTACATTTACTGTACTTTTTGCCACATTTGTTGATAACAAAATCTGAAAATACTCTGAATACATTTTGTAACATGATAAGAATATTTCTGGAAAATGTGTGGTAGGTGCAACATAAGACAAAACAATGACAAGGGTTTGAGTGAGAGGACTAACTGGTGTCTCGAAGTGACCACACAACTCTCCAAAGTATGCACAGTAATTTCAATGCACTTTTATGTATCAAAGAACAGTCTTCAACTATAAGGTTATTTTTTGAGCTCTCTTAGCTGTGCTGTTAAGGAAGTAGAGCAAGCACACTTGTAGATGTTTTGATCAGAGCCCTGCATCCCGTCCATCACACATTACTGTTGTTGTTTACACAATCCAAAAATGGCCCATTATAAATGGCAGTCTGGGTCAGGTGGGTATAATTTGAAACCTTGTTATTTTTCCAACATGACTAGCTAAGTTATAAAATACAATCCTAAAGGAGTCATGCGTACATTCAGGTGCATGTTCCGCGGCAAATTTTCTTCACAATAGACAAACATCGGCTCATTCTGTTCACATCGGCTCATCTTGTAACTGTACAATCGAACATAATGATCATATGATAGGGAAATGTGAAGTGCACAATTGGATTTACAGGTGTTTGCTTGCTTGTATGACATCAAAGTGTAATTTATTATAATCCTCCACGTCTCATCTTTCAAAATACTCTTAATTTACAGAATTTCCCTCACTCAGACAAAACATTTGCAAAAGTTGCCCAATTAGCAGGAGGAATGGGGGCAACTTCTTGTTATGTGCAGTGCTCAAGTTCAGAAAAACTGTCCTTGAAAAACCATACAGCAATGTGAAGGGGAGACCCTGAGCTCCGATGTCATGTATAGCATGTTACTGTACAGCCACTGCGTTCCAATTTAGGTACTTATCAGTGCCCAAATCTGCAATTTTCAACTCGTATACAGGTACAAGTGTAAAGGGTATAGGTGAGAAACAAATTAAGTTATCTGCATTTTATTAAACATCAACATAGTGAATTTTACCCATAGACCCAAAGAATCCCCCTGAGTCTCTCCTCTCTTCATTCATGCGAGCTATTTGTAGTCTGGAAGACAGTCCCCCAAAAATAGAGGGCATTAACAAACTACCACAAAACGTCCACTTATCCTGCATTTCATTGAGTAGATTTACTTACAGGGTCACAATATCGGCGTGTCCTGTCTCTATGGCAATGGCGAGTGGGTCCTGCCCCTTCTCGTCAACTACATACTGATTGGCTTCCTTCTTTAGAAGTAGACACACTTGCCTGTGAGGAACATGAGGCATACATGTTATTAATTTGTACCCGCCGAACTGATTTGAACCAATCATAGACTTTGATATACTGTAGCCTAAGACAGCAGTGGTTCTCAAAATGGGGTGCGCAGACCCGAGGTACTGCTATTGTTCCAATAGCCACTTGGGCATGCATAGTGTGGATATTGTAAAATACCCAGCCGTAGTCTATGGTGTTGCTCACAGCTACCTACCTGTGGCTCTATATACTGTATTCCCTATCTGTGTTAGGGTTGGACAATGTTATCACACCCTATTGGCTAGTAAGTGCCTTAGTGCAGGATTTTCACGTAGACTCCTCAGTTACTGGACCAACGCGCCGCTAGGCTATCTGGCTGTCAGTCATCGTCAATACTATCGTAATATCACCCAACCCTAGTCTGTGAAAGCATTGGTGTGAATTAAATAGAACACTATTCAACACCATACATCAGTTACATATACTGTGTCTCTATTGGTGTGACCCTCACCATGTGAGGCCCCAGGTGGCTGCAGTGTGAAGGGCTCCTTGACCGTGCTGGTCATGGTCATGGTAGTTTACATCGCTTCCATTCTGCAGTAGGAACTCACAGGCCGATAGGGAGCCATGCAGACAGACAGATAAAACTATACAGTGCATTCAGAAGGTATACAGGCCCCTTCACTTTTTCCACATTTTGTTACGTTACAACCTTATTCTAAAAATGGATTACATTTTTCCCTTTAAATCTACACACAATACCTCAAAGTGAAAACAGGTTTGTAGAAACAGAAATATCTTATTTATATACGTTTTCAGCCCCTTTGCAATGACACTCGAAATTGAGCTCAGGTGCATCCTGTTTCCATTGATCATCCTTGAGATGTTTCTACAACCTGTTTGGAGTCATGGAGGTGACCAAGAACCTGATGGTCACTCTGACAGAGCTCCAGAGTTCCTCTGTGGAGAGATGAGAGAACCTTCCAGAAGGACCACCATCTCTGCAGCACTCCACCAATCAGGCCTTTATGGTAGAGTGGCTAGACGGAAGCCACTCATCAGTAAAAGGGCACATGACAGCCCGCTTGGAGTTTGCCAAAAGCTACCTAAAGACTCTCAGACCATGAGAACAAGATTCTCTGGTCCGATGAAACCAATATTGAACTCTTTGGCATGAATGCCAAGCGTCACGTCTAGAGGAAGCCTGGCACTATCCCTACGTTGAAGCATGGTGGTGGCAGCATCATGCTGTGGGAATGTTTTTCAGTGGCAGGAATTGGGAAACTAGTCAGGATCGAGGGAAAGATGAACGGAGCAAAGTACAGAGGGATCCTTGATGAAAACCTGCTCCAGAGTGCTCAGGACTGGGGCGAAGGTTCACTTTCCAACAGGACAACGACCCTAAGCACACAACCAAGACAACATAGGAGTGGCTTCAGGACAAGTCTCTGAATCTCCTTGAGTGGCCCAGCCAGAGCCCGGACTTGAACCCGATCTAACATCTCTGGAGAGACCGGAAAATAGCTGTGCAGCGACGCTACCCATCCAACCTGAAAGAGCTTGAGAGGATATGCAGAGAAGAATGGGAGAAACTCCCCAAATACAGGTTTGCCAAGCTTGTAGCTTCCCAAGAAGACTCTTACTTATGTAAATGTGATATTTCAGCTTCGATCCCGGGATGCGGGAGACCCATGAGGCGGCGCACAATTGGCCCAGCGTTGTCCATGTTAGGGGATGGTTTGGCCGGCTAGGATGTTATTCGCGCTCATTGCGGGCCAGGCGCATGCACACCGACTTTGGTCACCAGCTGTACAGTGTTTCCTCCAACACATTAGTGCAGCTGTCTTCCGGGTTAAGCAAGCAGTGCAGCTTGGTGGGGTTGTGTGTTGGAGGAAGCATGTCTCTCGACCTTCACTTCTCCCGAGTTGTAGCAATGGGACAAGACTAACTACCAATTGGGGAGAAAAAGGTGTAAAAAGTACCCAACAAAATACGTTTTTTATTTATTTAAGACCACTATTTAAAAATACAATGTTCAGACTGGTATGCGACAATATTGCCCTTATAGTGTTATTTCTGCCCCCCAAATGTGGGTTTGGGAGTACTCAGTAGGGTCTGTAGAATGTGGTGTCATTTCATGGGGCACTAAATAATGTGGAGTGTTGCTGGCCTTTTACTCTGCCCATTGCATTGGCCACAATGCAAATCACTGTGTATGCATTACATATAGGCTTATAGTGAAAAAACGTACTTGTGCTGATGTAAAAGTGGGGTTGGGAGTACTCAGTAGGGTCTGTAGAATATATATTTGGTGTCATTTCATGGGGCGTGGAGGTCTATATGTCCAGCAGCGCTTTCTACTGCTCACATTCTGTAGGCCTATAAATGGCATATAGCGAAAACACTATTATAGGTGCCGATGCCAGTCTACTCACTAGTCCCTGGAATACCACACAGGTGAGTTTGGACAAAAAGCTAGGTCATGCTGCTAGCTTTATGATGACATTTGAACAGTGCAACACATATCAGCACCATGAACAGCTACTGTTTTAGCATGTAATGTTGTCAGCCTATCTTCAAATATGTGTACCAAAACCATATAAACATGATTTCATATTTTAGTCCACACACTGGTCTCCAGTAAGATCTTGGATAAAAAAGGTAAGAAGTGAGAGGATTTAAGGTTTGGAATGTTAATTAGGAGGGTCTGGAGTCATTGTGCACTTGACACACATGCCAATATTACCACGAGACACCAAGATGCAATGGAAATCTGGTTTGTCATTAGTGTGCTTACAGACAGGCATACCTGTTCTTGGCATTTGTCTTGATTAGAGTGCCTCTGGCCTTTTGCTCTGCCAAATCCATTGGCCCCCAATGCACTACACTGTAAATGAAATACATATTGGACTGTAGAGAACACTTTACCTGTCTCGAACTGGGGTGGAAAATAGTACATTCTTTGAAAAGATTTGCTATCTAGAACCTAAAAGGGTTCTTCGGCTGTCCCCATATGAGAACCCTTTGAAGAACCCTTTTGGGTTCAATGTAGAACCAACACGTGTGCTTCTATGGGGAAAGCCAAAGAACCCTTTTGAAACCTTTTTTCTAAGACTGTAGGGTCTCTACTAACCAAATAGAAATCATTTTTCAGGGAGGGGCTGTGTTTTGAACGGCTGGTTATTACAGTCTTTCTTAGACACATGCATTTAATCCTATAAAGACAAAAGTAATCTGTGCTCATACAAATGCACAAAGAATGACTCATCTAGGTCTAAAGTTCATATTCCAAAGAAAACCAAAACTCTTCCTTCTCTTTTAACTAAAGAGGATTATAATATATTAAGCAATGACAACAAGATCACAGGCAAGTGATAGTGCCTGTGAACTTAAAGTAATATTGGACAGTTAGATTTTTAAAATAAAGTTAGTAGTAGTAATTGCATTACTTTAAATATTAAGATGATGGATTCCTTAAGCCAGTATGAAAGAGAATAAGGATATTTTTTTTGGGGGGGGGGGGGGGGGGAGTTCCGGTTATTTTAAAATAATTGTCAACATACACTACCGTTCAAAAGTTTGGGGTCACTTAGAAATGTCCTTGTTTTTGAAAGAAAAGCACATTTTCTACCTAGAAAGCCAGCATCCTGGAGTCTCCTCTTTACTGTTGACATTGAGACTGGTGTTTTGCAGGTACTATTTAATGAAGCTGCCATTTGAGGACTTGTGAGGCGTCTGATTCTCAAACTAGACACACTGATGTACTTGTCCTCTTGCTCAGTTGTGCACCGGGGCCTCCCACTCCTCTTTCTATTCTGGTCAGAGCCAGTTTGCGCTGTTCTGTGAAGGGAGTAGTACACAGCGTTGTAAGACATCTTCAGTTTCTTGGCAATTTCTCGCATGAAATAGCTTTCATTTCTCAGAACAAGAAGAGACTGACAAGTTTCAGAAGAAATTTGTTTCTGGCCATTTTGAGCCTGTAATCGAACCCACAAATGCTCATGCTCCAGATACTCAACTCGTCTAAAGAATGCCAATTTTATTGCTTCTTTAATCAGAACAACATTTTTCAGCTGTGCTAACATAATTGCAAAATGGTTTTTTAATGATCAATTAGCCTTTTAAAATGATCAACTTGGATTAGCTAACACAACATGCCATTGGAACACAGGAGTGATGGTTGCTGATAATGGGCCTCTGTACGCCTATGTAGATATTCCATTTAAAAAATCTGCAGTTTCCAGCTACAATAGTAGCTGGAACATTAACAATATCTACACTGTATTTGATACATTGTATGTTATTTTAATGGACAAAAAAAAAAGCTTTTCTTTCAAAAACAAAGATATTTCTATGTGACCCCAAACTTTTGAACGGTAGTGTATATAACATCGCATTAAGGTGTGGGACATTCACTCTATTACAAGGAGCAACAGTAGCTCTATTTCACTCCAGCAGGTAGCATAATCTGTCCATTCACAATTCACCTGTGGGAACATGGCAGCTATCAACACCCGACAATAGAGAGTTGGCCACTCCTTTCTGAGAGTTTGTTCGTGAGGATGTTAACTCTGCCCTCGATTTGCAATTAAAACCAATCAATGAATCTCTTGCACTGCTCATTTCTAAAGTGGATACCTACTCAACTAAAGTGGAAAGTTTTGAGACAGTGGCCTATGTGACCGGGAAACATTGCAATAGAAGTTGGAAGGGGAAATCAACCTGCTAAAAAAGAAAACCGAATCACTCAAAAATAATTCAGTCAATTCAATGTGCAGGTCACAGGACTTGAAACTGGTGTGGAAGTAGGCAACCCAACTTCTTTCATGAGCAATCTTTTTTATGAACTGTTTTGGTAGGGGAAGCCGATAAATCAAATCAAATTTATTTATATAGCCCTTCGTACATCAGCTGATATCTCAAAGTGCTGTACAGAAACCCAGCCTAAAACCCCAAACAGCAAGCAATGCAGGTGTAGAAGCACGGTGGCTAGGAAAAACTCCCTAGAAAGGCCAAAACCTAGGAAGAAACCTAGAGAGGAACCAGGCTATGTGGGGTGGCCAGTCCTCTTCTGGCTCTGCCGGGTGGAGATTATAACAGAACATGGCCAAGATGTTCAAATGTTCAAGTTGACTGTGCCTTTAAACAGCTTGTAAAATAATGTCATGGCTTTAGAAGCTTCTGATAGGCTAATTGACACAATTTACATAATTTGAGTCAATTGGAGGTGTACCTGTGGATGTACTTCAAGACCTACCTCCAAACTCAGTGCCTCTTTGCTTGACATCATGGGAAAATCAAAAGAAATCAACCAAGATTGTAGACCTGCACAAGTCTGGTTCATCGTTGGGAGAAATGTCCAAATGCCTGAAGGTACCACGTTCATCTGTACAAGCAATAGCACACAAGTATAAATACCATGGGACCACGCAGCTGTCATACCGCTCAAGAAGGAGCGGAGCGGAGTTCTGTCTCCTAGAGATGAGTGTACTTTTGTGCGAAAAGTGCAAATCAATCCCAGAACAACAGCAAAGGACCTTGTGAAGATGCTGGAGGAAACGAGTACAAAAGTATCTATATCGACAGTAAAACGATTCCTATATCGACATAACCTGAAAGGCCGCTCAGCAAGGAAGAAGCCACTCCAAAACCGCCATAAAAAGCCAGACTACGGATTGCAACTGCACATGGGGACAAAGATCGTACTTTTTGGAGAAATGTCCTCTGGTCTGATGAAACAAAAATAGAACTGTTTGGCCATAATGATCATCGTTATGTTTGGAGGAAAAAGGGGGAGGCTTGCAAGCTGCAGAACACCATCCCAACCGTGAAGGACGGGGGTGGCAGCATCATGTTGTGGAGGTGCTTTGCTGCAGGAGGGACTGGTGCACTTCACAAAATGGACTGCATCATGAGGAAAGAAAATTATGTGGATATATTGAAGCAACATCTCAAGACATCAGTCAGGAAGTTAAAGCTTGGTCGCAAATGGCTCTTCCAAATGGACAATGACCCCAAGCATAATTCCAAAGTTGTGGCAAAATGGCTTATGGACAACAAAGTCAAGGTATTGGAGTGGCCATCACAAAGCCCTGACCTCAATCCTATTGAACATTTGTGGGCAGAACTGAAAAAGCGTGTGAGAGCAAGGAGGCCTGCAAACCTGACTCAGTTACACCAGCTCTGTCAGGAGGAATGGGCCAAAATTCCCCCAATTTATTGTGGGAAGCTTGTGGAAGCTACAATTTAAAGGCAATGCTATCAAATACTAATTGAGTGTATGTAAACTGCTGACATTTCACATTCTTAAAATAAAGTAGTGATCATAACTGACCTAAGACACCGCATTTCTACTTGGATTAAATGTCAGGAATTGTGAAAAACTGAGTTTAAATGTTTTTGGCTAAGGTGTATGTAAACTTCCGACTTCAACTGTATGTCCTTTCTCACGGCAGTAATGACAAACTGGCAGATATGAAAAAACAGTTTTCTGCCGATCTTTATCTTGGGGCACTATAGAAAAAGACTGACACCTCGCAGTAGGTGGTGTCTCCTCCGTATTGCCTTTTGCGTGGGTATAACTACTGGGTGCTTTGTTACAGTAGTTTTATGTGTCAACACAAAATCTGCAAGAACTGCAGCTTTCTCAAGAGTGAGATCCTTGTGCTCATAAATGTAGGTAGCAACACTTCCGTGAAGGTAATTCTTGAACTGCTCGAGAAGTATGAGTGTCTTTGTATCCTCAAGGTCCTTGACCTCTTGAGAACCACACATCCGATCAAAATTACATGCTTGTTCCCTTGCAGACTCAACATCCGTAATTTACGGAATTGTTGCCTGTATGCCTCTATGACCAACTCGTAAGCCAGAAGGATAAGCTTTAACAGTGTCATAATCTGAACTCTGGTCAAGAGATAAAGCAGATTACACTTTGGGCTTTTCCCACAAGAACACTTTGCAGGATCGGTGACCAAATACCTTGCGGCCATTTTAGGGATGTGTCAATCCGCTCAAACAGAGTAAAATATACGTCAACCTCCTTTTCGTTTCAAGGCGGTACAAATCGGCTAAGATGAAACACTGTTGAGGTTGCAGGATGGCCTGACTGGATTTGGAGTGCTACCAGATCTCTCTCTCTTAATCGAATGGCATGCTCACATTCCTGTTCTTGTTGTCTGGCTGCACGTTCTCTTTCTCTTTCCTTGAGCTCAAGCTCTAATTTCTGTTGTACCCATTTTGCCTTTAGTTCTAAATCAAATCAAATTAAAATGTATTTATATAGCCCTTCGTACATCAGCTGATATCTCAAAGTGCTGTACAGAAACCCAGCCTAAAACCCCAAACAGCAAGCAATGCAGGTGTAGAAGCACGGTAGCTAGGAAAAACTCCCTAGAAAGGCCAAAACCTAGGAAGAAACCTAGAGAGGAACCAGGCTATGTGGGGTGGTCAGTCCTCTTCTGGCTGTGCCGGGTGGAGATTATAACAGAACATGGCCAAGATGTTCAAATGTTCATAAATGACCAGCATGGTCATTCTCAGTTGTACATCTATGGAGTGTATTCTACCACCTGTAGGACCATTTTCAGCATCCTTCCTCTATGGAAGGATTTCCTCCTCCACCAAAGCAGTATAGACAAACTCTTTGACAACTGCTTTTGAATAATGCTTTGCAATGATGAGAAGATTTGCCTTCATATATATATAGTCTAGCATATCCCATGTAGGGTTTTCTAAAGGCTTAAAGTCCATGGCTTTGAAAAAAAAGATGTATATATTTTTTATTTATATAAAAAATGTTGTATTTTACCCCCTTTGTCACCCCAATTTCGATCTTGTCTCATCGCTGCAACTCCCCAATGGGCTCTGGAGGCGAAGGTCCTCTGAAACATGACCCGCCAAACCACGCTTCTTAACACCCGCCCGCTTAACCCAGAAGCCAGCCGCACCAATGTGTTGGAGGAAACACCATTTAACTGATGACTGCAGGCGCTCGACCCATCACAAGGAGTCGCTAGATTGCGATGAGCCAAGTAGAGCCATACCTTCCCTGGACGACGCTGGGCTAATTGTACACTGCCCTATGGGATCCTGATCACGGCCAGTTGTGATACAGTCCGGGATCGAACCCGGGTCTGTAGTGAGGCCTCCTAGCACTGCGATTTTTTATTTTTTTTATTTCACCTTTATTTAACCAGGTAGGCTAGTTGAGAACAAGTTCTCATTTGCAACTGCGACCTGGCCAAGATTAAGCATAGCAGTGTGAGCAGACAACAAAGAGTTACACATGGAGTAAACAATTAACAAGTCAATAACACAGTAGAAAACAAAGGGGGAGTCTATATACAATGTGTGCAAAAGGCATGAGGTAGGCAAATAATTACAATTTTGCAGATTAACACTGGAGTGATGAATGATCAGATGGTCATGTACAGGTAGAGAATTGGTGTGCAAAAGAGCAGAAAAGTAAATAAATAAAAACAGTATGGGGATGAGGTAGGTGAAAAAGGGTGGGCTATTTACCAATAGACTATGTACAGCTGCAGCGATCGGTTAGCTGCTCAGATAGCTGATGTTTGAAGTTGGTGAGGGAGATAAAAGTCTCCAACTTCAGCGATTTTTGCAATTCGTTCCAGTCACAGGCAGCAGAGTACTGGAACGAAAGGCGGCCAAATGAGGTGTTGGCTTTAGGGATGATCAGTGAGATACACCTGCTGGAGCGCGTGCTACGGATGGGTGTTGCCATCGTGACCAGTGAGCTGAGATAAGGCGGAGCTTTACCTAGCATGGACTTGTAGATGACCTGGAGCCAGTGGGTCTGGCGACGAATATGTAGCGAGGGCCAGCCGACTAGAGCATACAAGTCGCAGTGGTGGGTGGTATAAGGTGCTTTAGTGACAAAACGGATGGCACTGTGATAAACTGCATCCAGTTTGCTGAGTAGAGTGTTGGAAGCCATTTTGTAGATGACATCGCCGAAGTCGAGGATCGGTAGGATAGTCAGTTTTACTAGGGTAAGCTTGGCGGCGTGAGTGAAGGAGGCTTTGTTGCGGAATAGAAAGCCGACTCTTGATTTGATTTTCGATTGGAGATGTTTGATATGAGTCGGGAAGGAGAGTTTGCAGTCTAGCCAGACACCTAGGTACTTATAGACGTCCGCATATTCTAGGTCGGAACCATCCAGGGTGGTGATGCTAGTCGGGCATGCGGGTGCAAGCAGCGACCGGTTGAAAAGCATGCATTTGGTTTTACTAGCGTTTAAGAGCAGTTGGAGGCCACGGAAGGAGTGTTGTATGGCATTGAAGCTTGTTTGGAGGTTAGATAGCACAGTGTCCAAAGACGGGCCGAAAGTATATAGAATGGTGTCGTCTGCGTAGAGGTGGATCAGGGAGTCGCCCGCAGCAAGAGCAACATCATTGATATACACAGAGAAAAGAGTCGGCCCGAGAATTGAACCCTGTGGCACCCCCATAGAGACTGCCAGAGGACCGGACAGCATGCCCTCCGATTTGACACACTGAACTCTGTCTGCAAAGTAATTGGTGAACCAGGCAAGGCAGTCATCCGAAAAACCGAGGCTACTGAGTCTGCCGATAAGAATATGGTGATTGACAGAGTTGCGACAATGGTGGCAGATAGTTTCGACAATGGTGGCAGATAGTTTCAGAAATAGAGGGTCCAGATTGTCAAGCCCAGCTGATTTGTACGGGTCCAGGTTTTGCAGCTCTTTCAGAACATCTGCTATCTGGATTTGGGTAAAGGAGAACCTGGAGAGGCTTGGGCGAGGAGCTGCGGGGGGGGCGGAGCTGTTGGCCGAGGTTGAAGTAGCCAGGCGGAAGGCATGGCCAGCCGTTGAGAAATGCTTATTGAAGTTTTCGATAATCATGGATTTATCAGTGGTGACCGTGTTACCTAGCCTCAGTGCAGTGGGCAGCTGGGAGGAGGTGCTCTTGTTCTCCATGGACTTCACAGTGTCCCAGAACTTTTTGGAGTTGGAGCTACAGGATGCAAAGTTCTGCCTGAAGAAGCTGGCCTTCGCTTTCCTGACTGACTGCGTGTATTGGTTCCGGACTTCCCTGAACAGTTGCATATCACGGGGACTATTCGATGCTATGCAGTCCGCCACAGGATGTTTTTGTGCTGGTCGAGGGCGATGAAGTGAAGAAACCCATTCTGTTTGAGAGACATTTTTGGTGAACTAATAAATGAGACAGGTGGGGTTCTAGGAGACACTCATGGGGGTGTCCACTGAAAGTTGACTTGCAACAAGAAATAGGACCTAAAAGTCACCACCATGAGCGCCCACTACATTTGCCCAAGAAGAGGTAAACAAAATAAAACCCACACCAAACTTAAAAGAAAGCAAACCAAAAAGGTGAAGCAACACAAAAACATGGAAGATCAGATAAAGGATTACATTTTTTTTTACCAAAACCGGCAAGCCAACTGAAGGTCCAGTTAAGGCTCGGGACAATACTGCCCCCTTTGGATTAATTGCGTGCCCATAGTAAACTGAATCCAAAATTGCTAATATATGCATATAATAATAATAATTGAATAGAAAACACTCTAAAGCTTCTAAAACCGTTTGAATTATGTCTGTAAGTATAGCAGAACTCACAGGGAAGACTATTTTTGGGAGCCTGAAACTTGGGGCAACTTTGACGTCATCGCCCCCACCCTTCCCAACCAGCTATGGATCTGGAGACACTTTCTATGTCTTCCACTAGATGTCCTCATTCAGTACAGCGTTTAATTGTGCAAAACCCTTTGGGAGGCAAAAGACTGAGTGTCGCGAGAAAATACCAAGTCAGGAGAGCGCGCATTTTGGAGAGACGTCCCTTTGTTCCAGAATGCCTGAGAGCAAGCAAGAATGTCCGATAGATTAGATCATTGTTTTGTACGTTTAGAACATCCTAAAGCTTGATTCTGCACTTAGTTTGACCAGTTTAGTCGACATATAATATGTAATTTTGAAGTTTTGATGCGCAACTGTTCGTGACCAGAAGTTATTTTTGGTAGTATTTCAGCTGGAACTTGCAGCATATGCTAATACAAAGACACACGACTTGAAACCAAACGATGTTTTGGGTAAGTATGACTTCTTCCACTACATTCTGATCGAAGACCATCAAAGGTAAGGGAATATTTATGTTGTAATTTTGTGTTTCTGTTGACTCCAACATAGCGGAGAAATATTGCTTATGTCTGAGCGCCGTCTCAGATTATTGAAAAATGAACGATTTCTGTAACGTTAAAAAGAAATTTGACAAAGCGATTGCATTAAGAAGCAGTGTATCTTTCTAACTATATGTAGAACATGTATATTTAGTCAAAGTTTATGATGTGTATTGCTGTTATCTGGCGTTATCTGGCGGAGTTATCTATAATTTCTCCGGACATTATTTAGCATTTTCTGAACATGGCGTCAATGTGATTTATGGATATAAATTGCATATTATTTAGATTAGATTTTCAAAAGGTTAGTGAATTATTTTTCTTTTAATCCTGCATTTGTGATTGCATCTTTAGTTCGACAAAATGGCTGTATATCGGCTGTGTCTTTGGTGGTGGTTTGACATAAATATGTGCTATGTTTTCGCCGTAAAACATTTTAGAAATCTGACACGCTGGCTAGATGAACAAGGTGTTTATCTTTCATTTGAGCTATTGGACTTGTTAATGTGTGGAGGTTAAATATTTCTAAGAATATTTTTGCATTCTGTGCGCCACTGTTTCAGTTGAGCAGGGGGGTGTGGTACCCCTAGGGGAACCTGTACCGTTAACACGTTAACCCTTCATATCTCTCAAGCCAACCCGAGCACTGGGACAGATGCTTTTAAACATAGGGGGAAACACCTTCTGACAAACGAGATGACAAACCAGCACAGGTGTGAAACATACTAACGAGGTGACACCAATCGGTGCGGCCAACGTGCTAACATCCAGCCTCGAAATATAAATGGAAAAACCAAAGCCTGTAATAGGGGGTATGGTAGTTATGCCTCTAACTTTCTCACTGATCATTATTAACGATTAATTCAGGATTATCCGTAATCATGGTAGCATCCACAATAACGTGGAAGTATTTAGAAACATTCTATTCTTATTTACAATAAAAGTGACTCCAAAATGACAACAAATTATTTACCATTCAATTTTTTTTGTGCCCAATAGAAATGAAACACAACCAAAACAAACAGCAAATGCATCCAATAAATGTGTAGAGTCACAAGCTTGATGTAGTCATTGCATGCTATTATTATGGAATCAAATACTTAACCTTTTACTACACATACTGTAAGTGAATTGTTCCCATTACCTTTGGTCCCCTAACATTGGGGGACTATGTACAAAAAGTGCTGCAATTTCTAAACGTTTCACCCGATATGGATGAAAATACCTTCAAACTAAAGTTGACAGTCTGAACTACAACCTAAGTCATTGTATCATTTCAAATTCAAAGTGCTGGAGTACAGAGACAAAAAACATATTGTCACCGTCCCAATACTTTGAGCTCACTGGATTTACATACCCCACCTTACCATGACACATCTATATCTTCACCACTGAAAAAAATACTGTTGAGTTTGATATCATTTGAAAGTTCACAAACAGTTGTATACTTTCTTAAATTACAAAGATAAATGTAATTTATTAACCTTTGACATCAATTATCTAAACACGTAAACTAATTATTTTCCTGGTCAAAATTAGTCCACTACATAGGGTGCAATTTGGGAAGCATCCCTGGACATGAAACCCATTACATGTATAGTATTACAGAGAATCATTGACTTGAGCAATGTCAGTTCTAAGGATAGCCAGTGAGCTTAATGCCCTATGCATTCTATGTTTTCTCCCACAATCAGGCTAGACTTACTTTATGTTTTTATCAACTGTCTCTCCTGTGAGGTAGAAATGTAATTCAGACATGCTAAAGTTCTACTGATAAACACAACATTATTGTTTGTTTTGTGGGATAGTTGAGACCCATACTCCCTGGCTGCTAGAGACGTTTCATCCTGATCTGGTACTGTACGATGCTGGAGTTGAACCTCACTGGGATGACAAGCTGGGGAGGCTGCGGCTGACTGAGCAGGGCGAGTTGGGTCAGTGTTTCCCAATCCTGGGGACCCAAAAGGTTGCACGTTTAATGTTTGCCCTAATGTAAAGGACGTCACGGTCAAGCTGCTTGCTTAGAGAACCGACTTCCCCATGATCGGCTCATACCGAGACTAGAACTCAGGACCTCTGCATCACAAACACACAGACTGCCCTCCTGAAGCATTCCAACCAATTGCAAAAGGCCTTCTTCAATGGTCCAAGGGTCAACACTTCAGGCTGAGGAGTGAGTTTCACAGAGCTTCCCCATCTGCTACATTCACACCCCAAACCCACTCCACAGCAACCCCAGCAGTCGAGCGGAATGTAGATCCGAGTCTAGCGGCACCATTGTAAAGGATGTCACGCTGCTTGCTTAGCAAGTACCTCTTTCCCCTGATTCAGCTCATACCGAGTTTCAAACTCAGGACCTCTGCCTCGCAAACAGATGTGACTGCCCTCCTAAAGCATTTGAACCCACTGCACTATTAAAAAAGGAGTGAATTTCACATATCCCCAGCTACACTAGCACTAACTCACTTGATTCAACTAATCAACTCAACATCAAGCCTTTATTTGAATCAGTTGTGTTAGCGATAGTGTAAATGTATTGCTTCCATCCCTCTTCTTTCCCCAACCTGGACTCAAACCAAGGACCTTCTGCACACATCGACAACTGCCTTCCCACAAAGCAGCGTTACCTAACGCCCAACAAAAGCCGTGGCCCTTGCAGAGCAAGAAAAAAACTGCGATGATGCTGGGACACACCGCCCCAGACCATGACGGACCCTCCACCTCCAAATCGATCTCGCTCCAGAGTAGAGGCCTCGGTGGAATGCTCATTCCTTAGACGATAAAGGCGAATCCGAATCCCCTGGTGAGACAAAACCGCAACTCGTTAGTGAAGAGCACTTTTTGCCAGTCCGGTCTGATCCAGCGATGGTGGGTTTGTGCCCATAGGCGACGTTGTTGCCGGTGATGTAAGGCAGGTCCTCACCAGACAACAGGCCTACAGTCCAGCCTCTCTCAGCCTATTGCAGACAGCCTGAGCACTGATGGAGGAATTGTGCGTTCCTGGTGTAACTCGGGCAGTTGTTGTTGCCATCCTGTACCTGTCCCACAGGTGTGATGTTCGGATGTACCGATCCTGTGCAGGTGTTGTTACATGTCATCTGTAGCGCTGTCTTAGGCGTTTCACAGTACGGACATTGCAATTTATTGCCCTGGCCACATCTGCAGTCCTCATGCCTCCTTGCAGCATGCCTAAGGCACATTCACGCAGATGAGCAGGGATCCTGGGCATCTTTCTTTGTGTTTTTCGAGTCAGTAGAAAGGCCTCTTTAGTGTCCTAAGTTTTCATAACTGTGACCTTAATGTCCTATGGTCTGTAAGCTGTTAGTGTCTTAACGACCGTTCCACAGGTGCATGTTCATTAATTGTTTACGGTTCATTGAACAAGCATGGGAAACAGTGTTTAAACCCTTTACAATGAAGATCTGTGAAGTTATTTGGATTTTTACAAATGATCTTTGAAAGACAGGGTTCTGCAAAAGGGACTTTTCTTTTTTTGCTGAGTTAATGTAGTTCCCTGGCGTGCCACAGGATAGCACTAACAGTATTATGTAGTGTAGTCTATTAAATGTGTCTGAGATAGTTAATGTTGTTCTGTACCCGAATCCCTGGCCACGGCGTATCAGGAAATTGAAAACATTGGTAGAATAAACATTTGATTAGGACCAATAAACCAATAAGGAGATTCGTAAAAAATATTTATTAAAAATGGGGTAAACAAAATCATACACTGACAAATTATACTTAAAAATGTTCACTTTTAAGAAGTAAACCTGACATTTTATGTATGCTAGGGTGATATCCATCTCTATACCAGTAACATAGAAGTGGGTCTAGAACAGTTGCACTGCACTGACAGGCAACCTCCCTGGTTCACTGACTACAGAAATGTTTCAAGTTTTCCCGAGAGCTATTCATGTGCGAACCACTGACATTCAGCAAGCAGCAACATACATACAATGCAACATTTCACAGTATCATCTAGGATGTGTCTGTTCATTTGACCAAAAAATTATTAGTTCAGCTGGACAAAATATTAACACAAATCACACAGACAGTATTGAAATTATAGCACTTGCCTTAAGCATTCTTAATAACAGCACATGGCTCCTTAGAACATGACCCATTTATACACAGGTGGTCCATAGAAAGGGATACCAACACATCACAGAACGTTGCTGCAAGGTTGATTCCCCTTGTATATTGCGGAACATTTGAAGACAAATACAGGCTGAATTTGCATATATGAGAGACCCATTCCACCACTAATGAGTCTCAAGGGTTGTGGCTAAAAACACAGGAGAGTAAAAGTTTGGAGGGGAAAACTGAAATGACGCAGATCCTTGGCAGACATTTTTCATTGATTGTTATTGGTGATCCATCGATAGCAGCATTGGAACTGAGGATAGAAGTCTTGGGAATAGAGTGCCATTTGGGACGCAGTCATTTGGGTGCCATTTGGGACGCAGTATCCTGGCCCTCTGGATACTGCTTATTAGGTGCTATTAAATTTGCGAAACACAGTAACTCTTAAAACACCGTAAAATTGTGAACAGTACATTCAAAATATCTTTTAAAAAGTGTCATTTTGAGGTGCAAAATGAATAAATTATAAAAAATACAAATCAAACTTATTAAAACCAAGTCATATCTTCCAAACCTGGACCTTCTCGGCCACCACGCACCAGTTGGCATGGTCGAAGCAGGAGTAAAGGACGCGGAGCTCTTCGACCTTGATCAGCTCCGCCAGCTCGCCCTCCCGGAACACGTGGTAATAGCACAGACAAGAGGCAGCCTCCGGCTCCCCTTCACTGTTCCTGGGTGCTCTGACTGCTGTCCTGTTTGAGGTCTCCTGGTGGGCCTGCTTCCCTCTCCCCTGGCTGCCCTGGTCCCTCTGTGTGCTCCATCTGGTAGGAGGTGACCAAGTCAGGCAGGGCCATCGAGCCACACCCCTGGACCAAGGCTGTAGAGACACTGGTCTTCTCTGTGGAGTGGGAGTGGTTGTCGTTGGCCCTGGAGATGGTCAGACTGCCAAAGTCAAAGACTGAGTCCAGGGAGCGCGAGAAGAACCCCAGCCTCTGGCTCTGCTGGGGATTGCAGGCCATCTCTTCTTCCTGAATTGACGCCAACCCTGATGGACTGGATTTAAACCAACACCGTTATACATGTGCTCTGAAGGCAGTGGCAGCAACTGTTCTACCACCCGAGGCCACTGAAGGGCCAGTGTTTATTAATACTGTCCTAGGGCAAATGAGCACCCAAATCCTGCCTACTCACAGCGTTGGTAATTAGACACCACTTTACCTTGCAATAAAACCATTGATTATTTCCCAAACATACTCTTGTTACCTTGGTGACCCAGCTGCCTAGGCAACTAGGGCGGCTGTGCCAGGAAGTGCTTATCTCATGTCACCTGGTAACCTGCCTTGATTTCATAATTTCATTCATGTCACTCAACCACTTTGATTTGAAGTGAAGCACTGAACATGAACAGCTACAGCTCTTGGGCTACAAGCCCAAGAAGAGGCAGTTGCCAGTTTGTTAAATGAGCAATCTGTGATTCAAACAAAATGGCACCAGACACTTTTTGGGGAAAACAGCAGAGGGATGGAGCTGGAGAAATGTAATTCAGACAGAGCTATGGTTGCAAGGACTGACTAAAATTAGATCAAAATTATTTTTAACCATGTTGTGAAGATGTACAGTGTTTGTAAACAAACAATGGAGTAAAACCAGTTGATAAATATAATGGGTGATGGGTTAAGACAGTTTAACTAAGCTCATGAGGCATGCGTACACACACATCATTCACTTAAAAATCCCAAAATGTACAGTATCAGTTAAAAGTTGAAACCTACTTATTCAAGGGTTCCTTTGTTTTTACTATTTTCTAAATTGTAGAATAATAGTGAAGACATCAAAACTATGAAATAACACACATGTATTAACCAAAAAGAGTTAAACAAATCAAAATATATATAGCCAACCTTTGCCATGATGACAGCTTTTCACACTCTTGGCATTCTCTCAACCAGCTTCACCTGGAATACTTTCCCAACAGTCTTGAAGAATGTCCCACATATACTGACCACTTGTTGGCTGCTTTTCCTTCACTCTGCAGTCCAAATCATCCCAAACCATCTCAATTGGGTGGGAGGTTAGGTGACTGTGGAGGCCAGTTCATCTAATGCAGCACTCCATCACTCTCCTTCTTTGTCAAATAGCCCTTACACAGCCTGGAGGTGTGTTTTGGTTCATTGTCCTGTTGAAAAACAAAACGAGATGGGATGGCGGATCGCTTCAGAATGCTGTGGTAGCCGTGCTGGTTAAGTGTGTTTTGAATTCTAAATAAATCAGTCAGTGTCACCAGCAAAGCACCCCCACACCATCACAACTCCTCCTCAATGCTTCACGGTAGGAACCACACATGTGGAGGTCATTCGTTCACTCACAAAGACACAGCATTTGGAACCAAAAATCTCAAATTTGGACTCATCAGACCAAAGGACAGATTTCCAACTGTCTAACGTCCATTGCTCGTATTTCTTGGCCCAAGCAAGTCTCTTCTTATTGGTGTCCTTTAGTAGTGGTTTCTTTGCAGCAATTTGACCATGAAGACCTGATTCACACACTGATTCTGAACAGTTGATGTTGAGATGTATCTGTTACTTAAACTCTGTGAAGCATTTATTTGGGCTGCAATCTGAGGTGCGGTTAACTCTAATGAACGTATCATCTGCAGCAGAGGTAACTCTGGGTCTTCCTTTCCTGTGGCGGAGCCAGTTTCATCATAGCGCTTGATGGTTTTTGCGACTGCCCTTGAATAAACTTTTAAAATTCAAAAAATGTTCCAGATTGGCTGACCTTCGTGTCTTAAAGGAATGATGGACTGTTGTTTCTTTTTGCTTATTTAAGCTGTTCTTGCCATAATATGGACTTGGTCTTTTACTAAATAGGGATATCTTCTGGATACCACCCCTACCAGCCGGAGCGCCGTACTGGCACTTCTACATTTTTTGAGTAACGGTTCAGCGGTTCTTCTGTAAAACAAAGAAGCTCATCACTGGCCCAGATTCACAAACTGAGGCAAAAAAGGTTGATCAAAGAGGAATGAAGTCAGGATCTGCATTGAATAGCAATGGAAAGTGGGCATTCATTTCCTGATTCTGTTTTGCTCAAGTTTATTTGCCGCTAGTCTGTGAATCTGCGTGACAGTAGGCTTTGAGATTGCAAAGATTGAAAATGTGCCAGCCTGAATGAGCATGATGCGCTGTTCCAAATGGTCAAATTAGTGTTTGTAAAGTCAAGAAATTAGTTTCATAATTTAAAAAAATGTAATTCATGAATGCACACTTAAACATGATCAACCACTTAAAAATCTACATATCAGCCATTATCGTAAAGACCTTTCAGTGCAGGTCCGTGTGTGCCAGTGGGCCACTGCCAGAGGAGAAGGTGCGACATTTCAGCAACAGGTATACATTTTTTTATTGAACCTTTAGTTAACTAGGCAAGTCAGTTAAGAACAAATTCTTATTTACAATGACGGCCTACCAAAAGGCAAAAGACCTCCTGTGGGGACGGGGGCTGGGATAAAACATTTAAATATAGGACAAAACACACAACACGAGCGACACCACAACACTGCATAAAGAGAGACCTAAGACAACAGCATAGCATGGCAGCAACACACAACATGGCTGCAGCACAAAACAACAGCACAAAGGGAAAGAAGGTAGTGACAACAATACATGTGAAGCAGCCACAACTGTCAGTCCATGATTGAGTCTTTGAATGAAGAGTGTTTGTTGCAGCTCGTTCCAGTCGCTAGCTGCAGCGAACTGAAAAGAGGCAGGGATGTGTGCGCTTTGGGGACCTTTAACAGAATGTTACTGGCAGATCGGTGTTGTATGTGGAGGATGAGGGCTGCAGTAGATATCTCAGATAGGGGGGAGTGAGGCCTGACAGGGTTTTATAAATAAGTATCAGTGGGTCTTCCGATGGGTATACAGGGATGACCAGTTCCCAGAGTAGTATAGAGTGCAGGGAAGTGACCTATAAGGAGCATTGGTGGCGAATCTGATGGCCGAATGGTAAAGAACATCTAGCCACTCGAGAGAACCCTTACCTGCCGATCTATAAATTACGTCTCCGTAGTCTAGCATGGGTAGGATGGTCATCTAAATCCAGTAGTGTGCCGTGGTTCTGGGGCCTGGGCCTTCAGTGAAGTCCTACACAGTCCCACCCGAATTAATCCACCTCTTATTACCATCATTATGATGCCATGGCTCTAGACACTATACATTTAGACAGAAACGCAGTATAACCAGGCGTTGCGTCACCTTGAAATTGACATTTTTATTCAGAGAATTGCAGGGGAAGAGTACAATACCTTTTCATTGTGCAGCTTCGTTGCCCTGCGCGCTTGTTCGTTGAGCTGTAGATCCACTCGGGTGTCCCCAAAAGTTTTCAAAAGCACCATTGCTTGTAAGTGCCCAGCCGTACTTTGGTGTCTCGTTGCTGCCTTGGTTAGACAACTCAGGTTTGCAAAGCCAGTGTGGCTCCAAACACCAAATCGATCACTTGCAAATAATAGGCATTCCCAGCAGTACAGTTTGCCGTGCTTCTCGGAGCCTGTGAGTCATTGATATCGCCCATAGTTGAAAGTGGCGAACAAACCCCTTTCCAGCCTGTGACAGGCTTTGTAGCGTCGGTGTCTACCTCACCTGACAATGTCTAACTTTTCTTGAAAAGTTTGTCTTGAGAATGGCGTTATAATTATATCCTATAATTATATCTTCTCCTTCCGCCATTGTGGGTTGAAAAAACAGCTTAGTAGTATGCGAATTAATTCGTTGATCAATTTCAGTTTCCTAGTTCTGAGACCTGCCCATATAGGACCTGTCTCTCAATATTGGTAATCCAATCAAAAGACGTGCACGCACTACGCCTGCTAGCTGGCTCCTGTGTAACACTGGAGCCAGCCAGCAGGCGTACAATAGCCTACTTTAAAGCTGATTGGTTGACACTAAATTTGAATTTCCATTCACTTTAAGCTACAAGCGCCCGCACTGTTGATTCTGAAGGCCTGAGGGCAGATTTTAGACCCCTGGCAACACGATGGCTGAATATGATTGGATAAAAGATCTAACATAAAGACCAGCCCTCCAAATCTCAACCTGGGGCTGGAAGCAGTGCAACCAAGAGGAACGCTATGAAATGAAGAGTGTAACTCTTACTCTGGGGAATAATTTAATACATATTTGTTTGCGAAATATATTTAAAAAAATATATATTCTGATGATGTTTAGGCCAGCAGAGAAGGCCTTGCTGGCCCTGACGGCCCACCACTGTCTAAATCAGGGTTAGTTTGGCAGCTGGGGTGAAAGAGGAGCGATTACAATAGAGGAAACCAAGTCTAGATTTAACTTTAGCCTGCAGCTTTGATATGTGCTGAGAGAATGACACTGTACCACATACAAGTACTTGGTAGTATGGCTAGGTGGTGACTAACTCAAGCTCTAAACCCTCAGAAGTAGTAATCACACCGGTGGGGAGAGGGGCATTCTTCTTACCAAACCACATGACCTTTGTTTTGGAGGTATTCAGAACAAGGTTAAGGGCAGACAAAGCTTGTTGGACACTAAGAAAGCTTTGTGTAGAGCGTTTAACACAAAATCCAGGGAGAGGCCAGCTGAGTATAAGACTATCATCTGCATATAAATGGATGAGAGAGAGCTTGTTACTGCCTGAGCTGTTGTTGTTGATTTAAATTGAGAAGAGCGTGGGGCCTTGTGGTACTCCCTTGGTGACAGGCAGTGGTTGACACAGCAGATTTTCTGACTTTATACACGGCACTCTTTGAGGTAGTTCGCAAACCAGTCCAAGGACCGCCCAGAGACACCAATACTCCTTAGCTGGTACACAATAATAAAAATGGTCCACCGCATCAAAAGCTTTGGCCAAGTCAATAAAAATAGCAGCACAACATTGCCTAGAATCAAGGGCAATGGTGAGGACCTTTAAAAAGGTTGCAGTGACACATCCATAACCAGAGCGGAAACCAGATTGCATACCAGAGAGAATAAGATAGACGTCAAGAAAGCCAGTCAGTTGATTTTTGACAAGATTTTCCAATACTTTAGATAAACAGGGCAAACTAGAAATTGGTCTATAACAGTTAGGATCAGCTTGATCTCCCACCTTTAAATAAAGGACGCACCGTGGCTACCTTCCAAGCAATGGGAACCTCCCCAGAGAGGAGAGACAGGTTAAAAAGGTCAGAGATAGTTTTGGCGATGATGGGGCTGCAATCTTAAAGAAGAAAGGGTCTAAACCATCTGACATAGTTTTTTTGGGGTCAAGTTAAATGAGCTCCTTTAGCACCTCAGATTCAGTGACCACCTGCAGGGAGAAACTTTGTAGTGGAGCAGGAGAAAAAGTGGGAGCAGCATCGGGACTAATCTGCTCCTTGTCAGTAACAACCACATCATCAACATTATGGGACATGGGTAGCTGTGAGGAGGAGGCTTTATTTTCCAGGTCTTTAACCGTTTTCCAGAACTTCTTGGAATTAGGCCCACAGGGAGAGAACTGCTCCTTAAAGTAACACATTGGCCTTCTGGATAGCCTGAGTGGACTTATTTCTCATTTGCCTGAACAAGAGCCAGTCAGCCTGAGTATGCGTGTGTCGAGCGATTTGCCAAATGGAATTCTTGAGGTGGAGTAATTCTGCCAGATCATGGTCGAACCAGGGGCTGAACCTGTTTTTAATTCTCATTTTCTTTATGAAGTAATACCACTGAAAATATCCCA
Source organism: Oncorhynchus kisutch (assembly GCF_002021735.2). Classification (NCBI taxonomy): domain Eukaryota; kingdom Metazoa; phylum Chordata; class Actinopteri; order Salmoniformes; family Salmonidae; genus Oncorhynchus; species Oncorhynchus kisutch. The sequence goes on from NC_034192.2 coordinate 24,726,894, forward strand.
AAAAAGGTCCAAGCTTCTTTAACAGAGATCAAGCTGATTCTATTTTTTATTTTTTATTTCACCTTTATTTAACCAGGTAAGCTAGTTGAGAACAAGTTCTCATTTACAACTGCGGCCAAGATAAAGCAAAGCAGTGCGACAAAAGTAAACAAGCGTACAGTCAACACAATAGAACATTTTTAAATCTATATACAGTGTGTGCAAAATGGAGTATAGTAGTAGCGAAATAATTACAATTTAGCAGATTAACAAATGAGCAGATGATGATGTGCAAGTAGAGATACTGGCATCCAAAAGAGCAGAAAAGTAAATAAAAACGATATGGGGATGAGGTAGGTAGATTGGGTGGGCTATTTACAGATGGACTATGTACAGCTGCAGCAATTGGTTAGCAGCTCAGATAGCTGATGTTTAAAGTTAGTGGGAGAAATATGTCTCCAGCTTCAGCGATTTTTGCTATTCGTCACTGGCAGCAAAGAACTGGAAAGAAAAGCGGCCAAAGGAGGTGTTGGCTTTGGGGATGACCAGTGAGATATACCTGCTGGAGCACGTGTTACGGGTGGGTGTTGTTATCGTGACCAGTGAGCTGAGATAAGGTGGTGCTTTACCTAGCATAGACTTATAGATGACCTGGAGCCAGTTGGTCTGGCGATGAATATGTAGCGAGGGCCAGCTGACTAGAACATACAGGTGGATGGTATAAGGGGCTTTTGTGACAAAACAGATGGCACTGTGATAGACTGTATCCAGTTTGCTGAGAAAAGTATTGGAGGCTATTTTGTAGATGACATCGCCAAAGTTGAGGATCGGTAGGATAGTCAGTTTTACTAGGGTAAGTTTGGCAGAGTCGAAAGCCTTGGCCAGGTCGATGAAGGCGGCTGCACAGTACTGTCTTATCTATGGCAGTTATGATATTGTTTAGGACCTAGAGCGTGGCTGAGGTGCACCTGTGACCAGCTCGGAAACTGGATTGCACAGCGGAGAAGGTACGGTGGGATTCGAAATGGTCAGTGATCTGTTTATTAACTTGGTTTTCAAAGACTTTAGAGGAGGCAGGGCAGGATGGATATAGGTCTATAACAGTTTGGGTCTAGAGTGTCACCCCCTTTGAAGAGGGGGATGACTGCGGCAGCTTTCCAATCTTTAGGGATCTCGGACGATACGAAAGAGGTTGAACAGACTAGTAATAGGGGTTGCAACAATGGTGGCGGATAGTTTTAGAAATAGAGGGTCCAGATTGTCTAGCCCAGCTGATTTGTACGGGTCCAGGTTTTGCAGCTCTCTCAGAACATCTGCTATCTGGATTTGGGTGAAGGAGAAGCTGGGGAGGCTCGGGTAAGTAGCTGCGGGGGGGGGGGGGGGGAGCTGTTGGCCTATACCAATTTAGAGGCTAGGTCATGAAGGAAGGCTTGCTCAGCAAATCAAATTGTTTGGGGACAGACTTGGTGGAGACAACCGAGCACGGAAGGTGTTCCTTTGTAAAGATTGCCACTCCACCACCTTTGGAAGATCTGTCTTGTTATAACCAAAAAGGTTTATGTCAGTGTTCAAAACAATCTTTCTTAACCATGTCTCAGGAGCTGTGAACTCACACTTTCAATTGATAAATTTTGGGTAAAAAAGCCTCTAGCATTAACGTGCAGAAAATAATTCCAGACAGACTAACTAGATAGCCAATTAGAATAACTAGTGAGAAACTGCTACAGTTAACTATAGCTAACAAAGAATTCATGTTGTTGTCACCTTTCCACCGGCACTGTAGATAGCCTAAATCAGGGATCAAATAGATTTAGCCGGGGCCATTTTTTTTGTGAGAGGATGGTCGGGGGGCCAGAACATAATTACATATCATTTGTAGAATAATTCCAAACAGATGACAAAAATATGATCATTTCAAACCTTGCTTTCATTTGTATCTTTATTATGTGTGGGAATACTTGGGAACAGATTTCCAACATTTAAATAACTGGTGTTTTTACAATCTTTTATATCCAACAATGAAAGAAATTTTAAAATGTATACATTTATTTATTTTTGCTCTGCAAACTTGGGCCACCAGTTGGGGAATCCTGGACAAAAAAAATCTGCACCATTGGAAAGCTGGGTAATTGTAAGCCATGTAATTGCAACAACGTAAAAAAAAATGGTCTAAGAATAGCCTAATTGACAAATACCTTGATGTGCAAAGATCTCCCTTGAAACATGAATGTTTTAGCCTTATACTGCAGGCTATATAAACATGTATAATTAGATAAGGTAGGCTACTTCAAAGCAAGTTATTTGTTTGAGCACTGATTCATTGAATGAAGGAATCATTTAAAAAAAGACAAAAGTATTTGGTTGTAATGTTGCAATACTTTATTTATATCAAGGGTGGCAACCATCCTCCAGGATAGCTACTGGGTTTGCAGGCTTTTGTTCCAGCCCTGGTCTTACCACATTGTAACCTAAACATCAGCTGCTCAACAGGACCTTAATGAGCAGACTTGGATCAAAAGCCAAGCCTGCACACCCAGGAGCTCTCCAGATGGAGGGATGACAACATGTGACTAACAGTGCAGTTCTACTTTGTGGGGGGTTAAGTGCCTTGATCAAGGGCACAATTGCAGGAGATGGTGGCCTACATGGGATCAGACACAGCAGCCTTCCAGTGTCAATAATACTTACTCTTACATGTAGGCTATAATAATAGTCATAAACATGTAGTTAAAAGTCATGGAGAAGTCATGGAAAATGGGTATAAACCCTTAACAATGAATAATCAGAGGTCTCTATAGCATAATGTAATTTGAGAACTTCAGTGAACATACAATAGTCTAATGGACCGACTTGGAAAAAGACAGCTCCTGCACTTCTTTCATCCCAAGTCACTGATAACACCTATCCAGGCACTTCTGATACGCAAACATTGTAGGGTTACGCCCGAGGAGAGAGTGGGGGAACAGTGAAAATGAAACATGGTAGCAGGAGTGCGAGTTAGAATGCAAGCCTGTTTGCCGGATTCAAACCCATTTTGATTGACCTGGGGTTAGACACACTAACCGCTAGACCACTACCCATGTTGAGTGAAGTATAGGCCTACCTGCGATGGAAAGGACGCCGTAAAAGCAGCTGTCCCTGTAGGGCAGCCTGAGGCAGTCACACAGCTGCACCTCGTGGCCCTGGCTCCGAGCTAAGTCCACAAGGGGGAGACACACGTCACAGCCCAGCTTGAACACACTGCCATTGACGTGCAGGTACTTGCCATTGCCACAGCCTGTGATGTGGATGATGGCAGACAATCAACAACAAACACCAGGTCCCAGTTCTCTACCCTTCTCCCAAAGTGTGCACTTGCCATAATGGATTTCAAAGAATTGGATTGGTGTAAACATTGGCTGTAGGGAGTTTCCACCATGGTTTATCCCTGACTGGAAATTCTTTGGGAGAATGGCGGAGAATCAGGATGCAGCCTAGATGTCAACCCCAGAAGAAAGACATGCATGAGGCCAATACCAAATGGCACTACTTTTGGTGTGCTACTTGTGTTTTGACATTGATATCATGACTTGAAGCAAGGCCTCAGAATCAGAATGACTGGTACTTTCGAGTGTGAAAACCAATTCCTTAGCGTGAAATGAAGGATATCACAACATCTTACAGTAGCCGACTGCATGCGTAAAACAAAAAAAACGATTTGCTTGATGACAACGAAACATTGCATCAAGAAATCAATCAATAGCAGGTAGAAAACATGCTCTGCCTAAGGTTATTGGCCTTTTTGTTCGTTTCAATTAAACTCGGGCAACAACAGATAGTGGTAAGACAGACAGAGGCCAGTAAAAAGCCAGACACATACCCACTTAATGCATGTCCATCAGTAGTAGAACAGACACAGTAGCGTACATACCCACGTCAGCGATGATACTGCCAGGCTCATGCTCCAGTAGGAACTGGCGCACCTTGGGCCAGGCCTTGTCGCGGCTGTCGTTAAAATAGGGAGCAATCTTCTCATAGACGCTGTGCACATGCTCCCTCTCCAGCCGAGTGGCAGCGTCCTCAATCACAGTCATCCAGGCTCGCTCATAAATTCAGCCCACCTCAGCCGCACAGCTACAGGGAAGACGATAACAACAGGTTGGATTTTCAAGGCAGAGGCTGCATCCCAAATGGTGCTCCTATTCCCGAAATAGATGCCATTTGGGACATAGCCAGTGGTGTTATGGGCTAAGTTCAGGACAGGTAGTCCCTTGACCCATTTCCACCCCCAAAATCTGTTGTGTGTACAAAACAAGACCTTGGCCTTTTAGCTCAGGACAGGTCGTCCACAAGTTTGCGGACGACACAACAGTGGTAGGCTTGATTACCAACAACGACGAGACGGCCTACAGGGAGGAGGTGAGGGCCCTCGGAGTGTGGTGTCAGGAAAATAACCTCACACTCAACGTCAACAAAACTAAGGAGATGATTGTGGACTTCAGGAAACAGCAGAGGGAACACCCCCCTATCCACATCGATGGAACAGTAGTGGAGAGGGTAGCAAGTTTTAAGTTCCTCGGCATACACATCACAGACAAACTGAATTGGTCCACTCACACAGACAGCATCGTGAAGAAGGCGCAGCAGCGCCTCTTCAACCTCAGGAGGCTGAAGAAATTCGGCTTGTCACCAAAAGCACTCACAAACTTCTACAGATGCACAATCGAGAGCATCCTGGCGGGCTGTATCACCGCCTGGTATGGCAACTGCACCGCCCTCAACCGTAAGGCTCTCCAGAGGGTAGTGAGGTCTGCACAACGCATCACCGGGGGCAAACTACCTGCCCTCCAGGACACCTACACACCACCCGATGCTACAGGAAGGCCATAAAGATCATCAAGGACATCAACCACCCGAGCCACTGCCTGTTCACCCCGCTGTCATCCAGAAGGCGAGGTCAGTACAGGTGCATCAAAGCTGGGACCGAGAGACTGAAAAACAGCTTCTATCTCAAGGCCATCAGACTGTTAAACAGCCACCACTAACATTGAGTGGCTGCTGCCAACACACTGTCAATGACACTAACTCAACTCCAGCCACTTTACATATGGGAATTGATGGAAAATGATGTAAATATATCACTAGCCACTTTAAACAATGCTACCTTATATAATGTTACTTACCCTACATTATTAATCTCATATGCATACGTATATACTGTACTCTATATCATCGACGGCATCCTTATGTAATACATGAATCACTAGCCACTTTAACTATGCCACTTTGTTTACATACTCATCTCATATGTTATACTGTACTCGATATCATCTACTGTATCTTGCCTATGCTGCTCTGTACCATCACTCATTCATATATCCTTATGTACATATTCTTTATCCCCTTACACTGTGTATAAGACAGTAGTTTTTTGGAATTGTTAGTTAGATTACTTGTTCGTTATTACTGCATTGTCGGAACTAGAAGCACAAGCATTTCGCTACACTCGCATTAACATCTGCTAACCATGTGTATGTGACAAATAAAATTTGATTTGATTTGAGGTTGTTGTTCCATTTCAAAACATTTTCTGCCATTTTGTTCCTAAAGAACACAACCCTGGCCTTTTAATCTTCCTACATGATGAACAAAAGTATTCAATATAATGATCGGTGTGAGAATTACAATGTCAGTACAGATGTCAAACCCAGCAACATCACAGCAGATTTAGCATGATTGCTATAGGTCAAGTAAGGCTAAAGGATAACCAAAAGAGAGGATCCTAATGTCATTAGGGACAGACCAAAATGTACAGAATGGTAACTGGAGGTTTTAGTATTTCAAAGAAATCTAATCCAAGGGAGGGTAATGTAGTTTGTAATGAATGAAATTGTTACATTCCTCAGTGTTTCAGAATGAGTTGCTAATTAGAATATATATAATAAATATACACATAATAATAAATAAATAAAATAAATAAATACATATACACACACAATTATAAAAAATATACAGTTGAGGTCAGAGGTTTACATACACTTAGATTGGAGTCATTAAAAATAGTTTTTCAACCATCCACAAATTTCTTGTTAACAAACTATAATTTGTCGGTTAGGACATCTACTTTGTGCATGACACAAGTAATTCCTCAAACAATTGTTTACGGACAGATTATTTCACTGTATCACAATTCCAGTGGGTCAGAAGTTTACATACTCTAAGTTGACTGTGCCTTTAAACAGCTTGGAAAATGATGTCACGGCTTTAAAAGCTTCTGAAAAGCTAAATGACATCATTTGAGTCAATTGGAGGTGTACCTGTGGATGTATTTCAAGGTCTACCTTCAAACTCAGTGCCTCTTTGCTTTTGACACCATGGGAAAATCAAAAGAAATCAGCCAAGAACGCAGAGGAAAAAAATGTAGACCTCCACAAGTCTGGTTCATCCTTGGGAGCAATTACAAAACAACTGAAGATACCACGTTCATCTGTACAAACAATAGTACGCAAGTATAAACACCATGGGACCACGCTCAGGAAGGAGGCGCGTTCTGTCTCCTAGAGATGAATGTACTTTGGTGCAAAAAGTGAACAGCAAAGGACCTTGTGATGATACTGGAGGAAACAGGTCTATATCCGATCTATATCCACAGTAAACAGATTCCTATATCGACATAACCTGAAAGGCCGCTCAGCAAGGAGGAAGCCACTGCTCCAAAACCGCCATAAAAAAGCCAGACTATGGTTTGCAGCTGCACATGGGGACAAAGATCATACTTTTGAGAAATGTCCTCTGGTCTGATGAAACAAAAATAGAACTGTTTGGCCATAATGATCATCGTTATGTTTGGAGGAAAAAGGGGAGGCTTGCAAGCTGAAGAACACCATCCCAACCGTGAAGCATGGGGGTGGCAGCATCATGTTGTGGGGGTGCTTTGCTACAGGAGGGACTGGTGCACTTCACAAAATAGATGGCATCATGAGGAAAGAAAATTATGTGGATATATTGAAACAACATCTCAAGACATCAGTCAGGAAGTTAAAGCTGGGTTGCAAATGGGTCTTTCAAATGGACAATGACCCCAAGCATACTTCCAAAATTGTGGCAAATTGGCTTAAGGACAACAAAGTCAAGGTATTGGAGTGGCCATCACAAACCCTGACCTCAACCCTTTAGAAAATGTGTTGGCAGAACTGAAAAGGTGTGTGTGAGCAAGGAGGCCTACAAACCTGACTCAGTTACACCAGCTCTGTCAGGAGGAATGGTCCAAAATTCACCCAACATATTGTGGGAAGCTTGTGGAAGGCTACCCGGAACGTTTGACCCAAGTTAAACAATTTAAAGGCTATGCTACCAAATACTAATTGAGTGTATGTGAACTTCTGACCCACTGGGAATGTGATGAAAGAAATAAAAGCTGAAATAAATAATTATCTCTATTATTATTCTGACATTTCACATTCTTAAAATAGTGTGGTGATCTAACTGACCTAAACAAGGGAATTTTACTAGGATTTAATTTCAGGAATTGTGAAAAACTGAGTTTAAATCTATTTGACTAAGGTGTATGTAAACTTCCGACTTTAACTGTAAACAATGAGCTGTCATCAACTGAGGTTTACTTCTAGGCCGGCGAGCCAATCATCAACCCTATATCATCCAAATCTAGTAGGTTGCCACAACCAGCAGAATCAGTTTTCACCATGAGCACTAAGCTGACACACACACTGTTGTGAAGGAACTTTCTGAAACTGGCTAGACCCTTCATCGCTGTCCTTTCCCCTCATCTGTCGGCCTATACTGTAATTCGACTTTCAGCCGCAAATGTGCACAAGATAAACTAAACATTCAACACCAACTCTCAATACATACAGTTCTAAATATGACGCGATATTTCGCTCAGAATCAAATGTTTCATTATTTGAACCATAGAGAATGAGGCCTCTGGTGGCCAAAAGGCTATTTTAGCATGGGCAGCACCATTGAGTGCTTCCGCCATGCTTCCACCATTTTAAAGTAGCCAAAGTAGTCAACTGGGTGGGATTCCTGTGTTGTAGCCTCAATGGCGCTGCCCAAACTGTCACAGATTCTATAATGGCACAGATATAAAGATGCGCCCTCCATCTATCTCTATGATTTGAACAGACACAGCCTACTGAACTTTAAATCTCAGCAGTTACTAAAGGCTTTCTGCTGTGCAATGCGAGTCAGTTAGTTAGGTTAATGACGATACAAGGCCATTCACAGTCAGCTAGTGTTACTTCCTCTGCAGAGTAGCGATTAAAGAGGAACAGCCAGAGCAGGGCTTGAGCAATCCTACAGTTATAGGGAACATGCACAACATCTACCACCTGTGCTATAAAGGCAGGTCTCCTGGACACATTAAGCCTAGTCCTGGACTAAAAGCTATGTCAATGGCTAAATCACTGGAAGAGGGAGAGCACAATACTAAGTCTCATAAACCACAACAGAACCGGTTTTTCAGTGAAGCATGCCACTTAGATAGAGACAGTTGGTGACTCATTACCCAACGATTGACTATGGTCCCAAGAGTTCCATAGGGCAATTCCTCTAACAGAGTGAATACGATTCAGATTTCTCACTTTAAAACAAAAACCAAGGAGTGCAAAGTTAAACAAACCACACAACTCTATGCAGGACTACATTTAACAATGTTCACTGAATATTGTACAAAACCATATTTACTTGTACAGGGCAGATATAAAGTTTAGTAACAGAATGAAGGCTTGTGCCATTATTCTGTTACCAAACGTTGCATCTGAGCAGAAAAATCTGAGTCTGTGTCACTCTGTTAATAACGTGGAATTTCCCCATACAGTATTTACAAACAGATTATTTTACTTCTATTAGGCTGATACCGCTATAGAGGGACTCAGGGATCACAATAGAGATCAATCTTTTAGATCTGGGTTGACTACATTGATGTACCCTTACCCTACGAAAAGCTATATATACACAGGTTCTTCGTGTAGCATACTCAAATTTGTATCCCGTTCAATCGGCAACGTTATAACAATTTAACATGCATCATATTTACCGTATATTCTTCTGTCTGACAATTTTTCGTTTCGGTTACATGTCAGCAACAACAGCAAGATGGACAAATAGGAAGGCTTCGTTGATAAACGCTGAAATAAATTGGCGTTCTAACCTGTTTTGACTAGATGGGGTACAGTTTATGTCAGAATTGAGTTTCCGTAGCAGGTTAAAACAAAGGTTCGGGTTAGCTAAAATGCTAACTAATTCAACTACCATTCAGTCCGCGACCAAATCATTCTGGCGGCGTCTAATCCATGATTGCCATTGGTCAGCTATCTCACATGACCAACACACACAATACACACACATACAGTGACGATGTTCTGCATATTGTTGGTGGGATGTTGATGGATTATTCTCATGACCCACAGAAAACTGGACACATGAATGTTCTTGCAACATTCCACTGAAACGTGTCCAGAACATTAATATCTTAAATTCTGAAAACATGGTAACCACGTTCTAGGTAAATTCTAATTGACATTAAGGGGGTGGTCTCTTGGAAACATTCCTTGCACATCAGGGGAACATTCCTATGAAAACATAGTTAATGACCTAATGAGACTCTTAAAGGAATGTTCTCTAAAGTTGGGGGAACTTTGTTAACTGGGTGCTCACATGTCCTGCCAGACAAAACTGTTCAAAGGAGCATGGTCTGAATGCACAATCATCACAATACTACAGGAACAATAAACAAATCACTGTTATTATACACAAAGGTGCTTTTCCATGAACCAGTTGGGCTGGGATTACCATTTTATAACATATAGATTATAACATATACCTGGCAGATTAAGGACACTCCATTAAGATGTCCCAGAATTTGTGCCATACGCATTCTGGGATATTTGGGTGTTAGTTTGTGTTCAACTGGGGCAGTGCTTACATGTTGTGTCCCTTGTAATTTCAGTGATGTGGTAGGTATTCATATTGCTTGATGACAACGAAACATTGCATCAAGAAATCAATCAATAGCAGGTAGAAAACATGCTCTGCCTAAGGTTATTGGCCTTTTTGTTTGTTTCAATTAAACTCGGGCAACAACAGATAGTGGTAAGACAGACAGAGGCCAGTAAAAAGCCAGACACATACCCACTTAATGCATGTCCATCAGTAGTAGAACAGACACAGTAGCGTACATACCCACGTCAGCGATGATACTGCCAGGCTCATGCTCCAGTAGGAACTGGCGCACCTTGGGCCAGGCCTTGTCGCGGCTGTCGTTAAAATAGGGAGCAATCTTCTCATAGACGCTGTGCACATGCTCCCTCTCCAGCCGAGTGGCAGCGTCCTCAATCACAGTCATCCAGGCTCGCTCATAAATTCAGCCCACCTCAGCCGCACAGCTACAGGGAAGACGATAACAACAGGTTGGATTTTCAAGGCAGAGGCTGCATCCCAAATGGTGCTCCTATTCCCGAAATAGATGCCATTTGGGACATAGCCAGTGGTGTTATGGGCTAAGTTCAGGACAGGTAGTCCCTTGACCCATTTCCACCCCCAAAATCTGTTGTGTGTACAAAACAAGACCTTGGCCTTTTAGCTCAGGACAGGTCGTCCACAAGTTTGCGGACGACACAACAGTGGTAGGCTTGATTACCAACAACGACGAGACGGCCTACAGGGAGGAGGTGAGGGCCCTCGGAGTGTGGTGTCAGGAAAATAACCTCACACTCAACGTCAACAAAACTAAGGAGATGATTGTGGACTTCAGGAAACAGCAGAGGGAACACCCCCCTATCCACATCGATGGAACAGTAGTGGAGAGGGTAGCAAGTTTTAAGTTCCTCGGCATACACATCACAGACAAACTGAATTGGTCCACTCACACAGACAGCATCGTGAAGAAGGCGCAGCAGCGCCTCTTCAACCTCAGGAGGCTGAAGAAATTCGGCTTGTCACCAAAAGCACTCACAAACTTCTACAGATGCACAATCGAGAGCATCCTGGCGGGCTGTATCACCGCCTGGTATGGCAACTGCACCGCCCTCAACCGTAAGGCTCTCCAGAGGGTAGTGAGGTCTGCACAACGCATCACCGGGGGCAAACTACCTGCCCTCCAGGACACCTACACACCACCCGATGCTACAGGAAGGCCATAAAGATCATCAAGGACATCAACCACCCGAACCACTGCCTGTTCACCCCGCTGTCATCCAGAAGGCGAGGTCAGTACAGGTGCATCAAAGCTGGGACCGAGAGACTGAAAAACAGCTTCTATCTCAAGGCCATCAGACTGTTAAACAGCCACCACTAACATTGAGTGGCTGCTGCCAACACACTGTCAATGACACTAACTCAACTCCAGCCACTTTACATATGGGAATTGATGGAAAATGATGTAAATATATCACTAGCCACTTTAAACAATGCTACCTTATATAATGTTACTTACCCTACATTATTAATCTCATATGCATACGTATATACTGTACTCTATATCATCGACGGCATCCTTATGTAATACATGAATCACTAGCCACTTTAACTATGCCACTTTGTTTACATACTCATCTCATATGTTATACTGTACTCGATATCATCTACTGTATCTTGCCTATGCTGCTCTGTACCATCACTCATTCATATATCCTTATGTACATATTCTTTATCCCCTTACACTGTGTATAAGACAGTAGTTTTTTGGAATTGTTAGTTAGATTACTTGTTCGTTATTACTGCATTGTCGGAACTAGAAGCACAAGCATTTCGCTACACTCGCATTAACATCTGCTAACCATGTGTATGTGACAAATAAAATTTGATTTGATTTGAGGTTGTTGTTCCATTTCAAAACATTTTCTGCCATTTTGTTCCTAAAGAACACAACCCTGGCCTTTTAATCTTCCTACATGATGAACAAAAGTATTCAATATAATGATCGGTGTGAGAATTACAATGTCAGTACAGATGTCAAACCCAGCAACATCACAGCAGATTTAGCATGATTGCTATAGGTCAAGTAAGGCTAAAGGATAACCAAAAGAGAGGATCCTAATGTCATTAGGGACAGACCAAAATGTACAGAATGGTAACTGGAGGTTTTAGTATTTCAAAGAAATCTAATCCAAGGGAGGGTAATGTAGTTTGTAATGAATGAAATTGTTACATTCCTCAGTGTTTCAGAATGAGTTGCTAATTAGAATATATATAATAAATATACACATAATAATAAATAAATAAAATAAATAAATACATATACACACACAATTATAAAAAATATACAGTTGAGGTCAGAGGTTTACATACACTTAGATTGGAGTCATTAAAAATAGTTTTTCAACCATCCACAAATTTCTTGTTAACAAACTATAATTTGTCGGTTAGGACATCTACTTTGTGCATGACACAAGTAATTCCTCAAACAATTGTTTACGGACAGATTATTTCACTGTATCACAATTCCAGTGGGTCAGAAGTTTACATACTCTAAGTTGACTGTGCCTTTAAACAGCTTGGAAAATGATGTCACGGCTTTAAAAGCTTCTGAAAAGCTAAATGACATCATTTGAGTCAATTGGAGGTGTACCTGTGGATGTATTTCAAGGTCTACCTTCAAACTCAGTGCCTCTTTGCTTTTGACACCATGGGAAAATCAAAAGAAATCAGCCAAGAACGCAGAGGAAAAAAATGTAGACCTCCACAAGTCTGGTTCATCCTTGGGAGCAATTACAAAACAACTGAAGATACCACGTTCATCTGTACAAACAATAGTACGCAAGTATAAACACCATGGGACCACGCTCAGGAAGGAGGCGCGTTCTGTCTCCTAGAGATGAATGTACTTTGGTGCAAAAAGTGAACAGCAAAGGACCTTGTGATGATACTGGAGGAAACAGGTCTATATCCGATCTATATCCACAGTAAACAGATTCCTATATCGACATAACCTGAAAGGCCGCTCAGCAAGGAGGAAGCCACTGCTCCAAAACCGCCATAAAAAAGCCAGACTATGGTTTGCAGCTGCACATGGGGACAAAGATCATACTTTTGAGAAATGTCCTCTGGTCTGATGAAACAAAAATAGAACTGTTTGGCCATAATGATCATCGTTATGTTTGGAGGAAAAAGGGGAGGCTTGCAAGCTGAAGAACACCATCCCAACCGTGAAGCATGGGGGTGGCAGCATCATGTTGTGGGGGTGCTTTGCTACAGGAGGGACTGGTGCACTTCACAAAATAGATGGCATCATGAGGAAAGAAAATTATGTGGATATATTGAAACAACATCTCAAGACATCAGTCAGGAAGTTAAAGCTGGGTTGCAAATGGGTCTTTCAAATGGACAATGACCCCAAGCATACTTCCAAAATTGTGGCAAATTGGCTTAAGGACAACAAAGTCAAGGTATTGGAGTGGCCATCACAAACCCTGACCTCAACCCTTTAGAAAATGTGTTGGCAGAACTGAAAAGGTGTGTGTGAGCAAGGAGGCCTACAAACCTGACTCAGTTACACCAGCTCTGTCAGGAGGAATGGTCCAAAATTCACCCAACATATTGTGGGAAGCTTGTGGAAGGCTACCCGGAACGTTTGACCCAAGTTAAACAATTTAAAGGCTATGCTACCAAATACTAATTGAGTGTATGTGAACTTCTGACCCACTGGGAATGTGATGAAAGAAATAAAAGCTGAAATAAATAATTATCTCTATTATTATTCTGACATTTCACATTCTTAAAATAGTGTGGTGATCTAACTGACCTAAACAAGGGAATTTTACTAGGATTTAATTTCAGGAATTGTGAAAAACTGAGTTTAAATCTATTTGACTAAGGTGTATGTAAACTTCCGACTTTAACTGTAAACAATGAGCTGTCATCAACTGAGGTTTACTTCTAGGCCGGCGAGCCAATCATCAACCCTATATCATCCAAATCTAGTAGGTTGCCACAACCAGCAGAATCAGTTTTCACCATGAGCACTAAGCTGACACACACACTGTTGTGAAGGAACTTTCTGAAACTGGCTAGACCCTTCATCGCTGTCCTTTCCCCTCATCTGTCGGCCTATACTGTAATTCGACTTTCAGCCGCAAATGTGCACAAGATAAACTAAACATTCAACACCAACTCTCAATACATACAGTTCTAAATATGACGCGATATTTCGCTCAGAATCAAATGTTTCATTATTTGAACCATAGAGAATGAGGCCTCTGGTGGCCAAAAGGCTATTTTAGCATGGGCAGCACCATTGAGTGCTTCCGCCATGCTTCCACCATTTTAAAGTAGCCAAAGTAGTCAACTGGGTGGGATTCCTGTGTTGTAGCCTCAATGGCGCTGCCCAAACTGTCACAGATTCTATAATGGCACAGATATAAAGATGCGCCCTCCATCTATCTCTATGATTTGAACAGACACAGCCTACTGAACTTTAAATCTCAGCAGTTACTAAAGGCTTTCTGCTGTGCAATGCGAGTCAGTTAGTTAGGTTAATGACGATACAAGGCCATTCACAGTCAGCTAGTGTTACTTCCTCTGCAGAGTAGCGATTAAAGAGGAACAGCCAGAGCAGGGCTTGAGCAATCCTACAGTTATAGGGAACATGCACAACATCTACCACCTGTGCTATAAAGGCAGGTCTCCTGGACACATTAAGCCTAGTCCTGGACTAAAAGCTATGTCAATGGCTAAATCACTGGAAGAGGGAGAGCACAATACTAAGTCTCATAAACCACAACAGAACCGGTTTTTCAGTGAAGCATGCCACTTAGATAGAGACAGTTGGTGACTCATTACCCAACGATTGACTATGGTCCCAAGAGTTCCATAGGGCAATTCCTCTAACAGAGTGAATACGATTCAGATTTCTCACTTTAAAACAAAAACCAAGGAGTGCAAAGTTAAACAAACCACACAACTCTATGCAGGACTACATTTAACAATGTTCACTGAATATTGTACAAAACCATATTTACTTGTACAGGGCAGATATAAAGTTTAGTAACAGAATGAAGGCTTGTGCCATTATTCTGTTACCAAACGTTGCATCTGAGCAGAAAAATCTGAGTCTGTGTCACTCTGTTAATAACGTGGAATTTCCCCATACAGTATTTACAAACAGATTATTTTACTTCTATTAGGCTGATACCGCTATAGAGGGACTCAGGGATCACAATAGAGATCAATCTTTTAGATCTGGGTTGACTACATTGATGTACCCTTACCCTACGAAAAGCTATATATACACAGGTTCTTCGTGTAGCATACTCAAATTTGTATCCCGTTCAATCGGCAACGTTATAACAATTTAACATGCATCATATTTACCGTATATTCTTCTGTCTGACAATTTTTCGTTTCGGTTACATGTCAGCAACAACAGCAAGATGGACAAATAGGAAGGCTTCGTTGATAAACGCTGAAATAAATTGGCGTTCTAACCTGTTTTGACTAGATGGGGTACAGTTTATGTCAGAATTGAGTTTCCGTAGCAGGTTAAAACAAAGGTTCGGGTTAGCTAAAATGCTAACTAATTCAACTACCATTCAGTCCGCGACCAAATCATTCTGGCGGCGTCTAATCCATGATTGCCATTGGTCAGCTATCTCACATGACCAACACACACAATACACACACATACAGTGACGATGTTCTGCATATTGTTGGTGGGATGTTGATGGATTATTCTCATGACCCACAGAAAACTGGACACATGAATGTTCTTGCAACATTCCACTGAAACGTGTCCAGAACATTAATATCTTAAATTCTGAAAACATGGTAACCACGTTCTAGGTAAATTCTAATTGACATTAAGGGGGTGGTCTCTTGGAAACATTCCTTGCACATCAGGGGAACATTCCTATGAAAACATAGTTAATGACCTAATGAGACTCTTAAAGGAATGTTCTCTAAAGTTGGGGGAACTTTGTTAACTGGGTGCTCACATGTCCTGCCAGACAAAACTGTTCAAAGGAGCATGGTCTGAATGCACAATCATCACAATACTACAGGAACAATAAACAAATCACTGTTATTATACACAAAGGTGCTTTTCCATGAACCAGTTGGGCTGGGATTACCATTTTATAACATATAGATTATAACATATACCTGGCAGATTAAGGACACTCCATTAAGATGTCCCAGAATTTGTGCCATACGCATTCTGGGATATTTGGGTGTTAGTTTGTGTTCAACTGGGGCAGTGCTTACATGTTGTGTCCCTTGTAATTTCAGTGATGTGGTAGGTATTCAGAACAGGTTGCTTCCCAAATTGCACCCTATATACCCTGAGTATGCCAAACATTAGGAATACTTTCTGAATATTGAGTGGGAACACTTTATGAATATTTTGCCCTCAGAACAGCCTCAATTCGTCAGGGCATGGACTCTACAAGGTGACTCATTTTTGAGTCCAATGCTTCCCACAGTTGTGTGAAGTTGGCTGAATGTCCTTTGAGACTATTCTTGATACACACGGGAAACTATTGAGCGTAACAAAATCCAGTAGCGTTGCAGTTCTTGACACAAACAGGTGAGTCTGGCACCTACTACCATCAAAGGCACTTAAAATCTTTTGTCTTGTCCATTCATCCTCTGAATGGTACACACACAATTCATATATCAATCGTCTCAAGGCTTTAGAAAAATCATTTTAAAACCTGTCTCCTCCCTTTCATCTACACTGATTGAAGTGGATTTAACAAGTTACCGCGTCAGTGTGCATGTCCACAGGAGTCGCTATGGGACAAGAACATCCTGGCTGGCCAAACCCTCCCCTAACCCGGACGACGCTGGGTCAATTGTGTGTCGCCTCATGGGTCTCCTGATTGTGGCCGGCTGAGACACAGGCCGGTATCGAACCAGGATCTGTAGTGACATGGAAAGAGTTCTTAATGTTTTATATACTCAGTGCACTACTTTTGACAAACACACCCTAATCCTTATATATTGGACTCCCGAGTGGCGAAGCGGTCTAAGACACTGTATCTCAGTGCTAGAGGCGTCACTACAGACACCCTGGTTCGAATCCAGGCTGTATCACAACCAGCCGTGATTGAGAGTCCCATAGGGCAGTGCACAATTGGCCCAGTGTTGTCTAGGTTTGGCCGCTGTAGGCTGTCATTGTAAATAAGAATTTGTTCTTAACTGACTTGCCTAGTTAAATAAAGGTTTAATAAAAAATATATATATTTAGTGCACTACTTTTGACAGAGACCTGACAGTGTGGTGCCAGGACAACCTCTACCTCAGCGTTAGCAAGACAAAAGACATGGCTATAAGAAACGGAGGGGAGAGCACACCCCCATCCACATCGATGGGGCTGTAGTGGAGCGGTTCGAGAACTTCAAGTTCCTCAGTGTCCACATCACTAAGGAATTAACATCGTCCACACACACAGTTGTGAAGAGGGCACGACAGTGCCCACCCAAGCGATAGACTGTTCTCTCTGCTACCGCAAGGCAAGTGGTACCAGTGTCTGCAAGTCTGTGAACCAACAGGACACTGAACAGCATCTACCCCCTAGCCATAAGACTGCTAAATAGCTAATCAAATGGCTACACGGACTGCCTGCATAGACCCTTTTTTGCACTAACTCTCACACTTACAATGACACCCCAACACACACCCCAACACACACACAACATGCGCACACATGCATATGGACACCAGACACACTCACCACATACGCTGCTGCTACTGTCTTATCTATCCTGTTGCCTAGTCCCTATACACCTACTGATATGTACAGTACTGTACATCTACTCCGATTACCTCGTACCCCTGCCCATCGACTCAGTACTGGTACTCCCTGTATATAGCCATGTTATTTTTACTCATTGTTCATTGTGTATATATTCCTCATGTCACTACTTTTATGTATTATTATCTTTAGGGACCTGTAAGTAAGCAGTTCACTGTTAGTCTACATCTGTTGTTTATGAAGCATGTGATAAATAACATTTTATTTGGGACACAGCCATCATGCAGCATGACCAATACCCCTGGCAGAGCTTCTATGTTCCACAGAGGAATATGAAGGAAACACATTTCATATAGAATATTTGGTTTAAACAGACTGGAAAATATATTAAGAAATTGCATTCTCCTCTGCACAAGGCCAAAAAACGAATTTAATTAGTTGAAAATATATTATTTTCTGTTTAATACTCTTCATTTTCCATCTCAAAACACTGATAAAACAATACATGGCAGCAAAATGGACCAAATACTTGATTTAATCTTCGCTTCATAGCTTGTTGTTTTTTCATCTTCTGCAGAGGTGCCTTTGCACATGCACAATAAAACACAAACAGGAGTACACAAATGAAGGAACAAAAACAACAAGTATAAAATTAAAACTGAACAAATGTAATCTAACACACTGTTCATCCTTGTCACAGAATGATACAGAAGGAAAAAAAATACTGTAAAATGACTGATACAGTACTGCTAAAAGTTGATTCCTAACATTCACTATGACAGAGCTGGTGCGATATCTTAGAGCTGGGAGAAACAAGCTTATACAACTGCCTCCTGGCACAAGGGGTACAAAGGCAAGAGAGACTATTTACATTTATTTTCATCAGTTTGGATCATTCACGTGGTCGGCGTCACACATAACACTGTTAGACAAACCAAGGTGGATGTGTGTGTGGCAATCAAGGACAGATACACAGCCTAGGCAAATTGATGTACAGCTCCTCTCCAACTGTCCTTGTCCTCCTGGTCACAGGCCTCCTGACAGTGGAGAAAAACACATTCTCTGTCTCATCTTCACCTGCCTGTCTTCCGTTGCACCTGGGGACAACAACAGCATGGATATCCTGGTTAGAAAGCTAGACATACAGTACCAGTCAAAAGTTTGGGCACCTACTCATTCCAGGGTTTTTCTTTATTTTTACTATTTTCTACATTGTAGAATACTTCTGTAAGGGTCTATGTGTAGCTGGTGCAGAGGAGTCAGGCGCAGGACAGCAGAGATGAGTAAATAAAAGTTACTTTACTCAAAGAGAGTGAATCAGGATGTGGGTAGGTTTCTGCGGTCATATTGCCTGGACCGGCCGGGGGAGTGGGCCGTGGTCATCACCTGGGCAGAGATGGCCGCCACTCCTCCAATAACCTCTCTCCTTTCCAGTCCGTACTGGGGACAGGATATCCATGCTGTTGTTGTCCCCAGGTGCAACGGAAGACAGGCAGGTGAAGATGAGACAGAACGGCGCCCACTCCCCCGGCCGGTCCTGGCAATATGACCGCAGAAACCTACCCACATCCTGATTCACTCTCTGCACCTGCCTGTTACTCTCTGGGTGAAAACCTGAGGTGAGGCTGACCGATACGCCCAGACGTTCCATGAACGCTCTCCAGACCCTGGACGTGAACTGAGGACTCCGATCCGAGACTATATCCTCAGGCACCCCGTAGTGCCGGAAGACGTGAGTGAACAGGGCCTCCACAGTCTGTAGGGCCGTGGGGAGACCGGGCAAAGGGAGGAGACGGCAGGACTTAGAAAACCGATCCACAATGACCAGGATGGAGGAAAATCTGTCAGGAAGTCCACCGATAGGTGCGACCACGGCCGTTGTGGAATGGGTAGGGGCTGTAACTTCCTTCTGGGCAGGTGCTTGGGAGCCTTGCACTGGGCACACAACAAACAGGAGGAAACATAAATCCTCACGTCCTTGGCCAAGGTGGACCACCAGTATTTCCCACTAAGGCAATGCCAGGGTGACGTGTGAGCCCAATAGATCAAACGGTCGCGGACAGCAGACCAGGCGCCCAGCTGGACACTGGGGGGGCCGGAAGTATGGGAGTATGATCCATGGACCGCTCCTCTGTGTTATACATCCGGGACAGTGCGTCTGCCTTAGCGTTCTGGGAACCTGGTCTGTAGGATAGAGTGAAAACAAAACGTGTAAAAAACATGGCCCACCTTGCCTGGCGAGGGTTCAGTCTCCTCGCTGCCCACGTATACTCAGGATTACGCACGGCTGAAATGCGGTCACTCTCCATCTCCACCCCTGAAGTGGAAATGCGGTACCTAAAGAAGGAGACGGACTGTTGGAAGAACATACATTTCTCAGCCTGGACGTACAGGTCATGCTCCAACAGTCGACCAAGCACCCTGGGCACCAGGGACACATGCTCGGCGCATGTAGCGGAGTATATCCGAATATCGTCGATACACACCACGACACCCTGCCTGTGCAGGTCCCGGAAAATCTCGTCAACAAAGGCCTGGAAGACTGATGGAGCATTTATCAACCCGTACGGCATGATGAGGTACTCATAGTGCCCTGAGGTGGTACTAAATGCTGGTCTTCCACTCGTCCCCCTCCTGGATACGCACCAGGTTGTAAGCACTCCTTGAGATCCAATTTTGTGAAGAAGCGCGCCCCGTGCATTGACTCGATCGCACTGGCGACGAGAGGCAGTGGGTATCTATACCTCACTGTGATCCGTTTGATCCCTTGATAGTCAATACACGGGCGCAGACCCCCATCCTTCTTCAAAAAAAAGAAACGAGGCAGGTGAAGTGGAGGGCCGAATGTATCCCTCCCCATATGTTTCCATAGCCGCCGTCTCCTCCTGTGACAGAGGATACATGTGACTCCTGGGAAGTGCTGCGTCTACCGGGAGATTTATCGCACAATCCCCCCGTCGATGAGGTGGTAATTTAGTCGCCCTCTTCTTACAGAAGGCGAGAGCCGAATCTGCATATTCTGAGGGGATGAGCACGGTGGAGACCTGGTCTGGACTTTCCATCGTAGTCGCAGCGATGGAAACTCCCACACACCTCCCTGAGCAAATGGGGACTCTGGGTGAGCCTGGTGCCGACTCACCTGGGTTGACACGATAGTGCCCTGCCTGCTGCCTCGACTCCATGAGGAACCCCCCGACCAGCAGTGTGCCCTCCGCGGCCACAGATGGTGCAGGGAATGGCCCCTCCCCCGGTCACCCTAAGTGCAGCACCCGTCAGCTCCATGGGCGTCGGAGCGGAGGTGCTGGGGGATGGAACTGACAGGTCCCGATCCGGACGTCCGTGTGCAGTCAGCAGGTTGTCTAGCCGGATGGACATATCCACCAGCTGGTCCAATGTGAGGGTGGTGTCTTGGCAGGTCAACTCCCGACGGACGTCCTCGCGCAGACTGCACCTGTAGTGATCAATCAGGGCCCTATCGTTCCATCCCGCGCTGGCGGCCAGGGTCCGGAAGTCCAAGCCGAAATCCTGCTCGCTCCTCGTCCCCTGCCTCAGGTGGACCAGACGTTCCATCTGCGTAATGGCCCACACCAGGACTTTGCCTGAGAGGCAGGAGACGAGGGCAGACACACTCTCACACCCCGAAGGAGCCGGGTGGACGGTCGCCAGGTAGAGCTCCAGCTGTAGTAGAAACCCCCGGCATCCGGCAGCCGTCCCATCATACTCCCTCGGGAGCGCGAGTCGAATCCCGCTGGGACCAGGTGGAAGAGGAGTGGACAGTGGGACCTGTTGTAGTGGGGCTGGTGGAGGCGCTGGAAAACCTCCTCCTCTCTCCCAACGATCCATCATCTGCAGCACGCGATCCATGGCTGTGCCCAGACGTTGTAATATGGTCGCGTGCTGCTGAACGCGCTCCTCCACTGGAACTGCGTCTGCTCCTGCTTACTCCATATGGGGTGAGTGATTCTGTAAGGGTCTATGTGTAGCTGGTGCAGAGGAGCCAGGCGCAGGACAGTAGATATGAGTAAATAAAAGTAACTTTACTCAAAGTCATCAAAATACAATAATAAATCCAGAACCACAATACGGACCACAATACAACAAACAATCACTCACAACCAAACATGGGGAACAGAGGGTTAAATAATAAACAGGTAATTGGGTGAGTGAAACCAGGTGTGTAAGACATAGACAAAACAAATGGAAAATGAAAAGTGGATTGGCGGTGGCTAGAAGGCTGGTGACGTCGACCGCCGAACGCCCCCCGAACAAGGAGAGGGACCGATTTCGGAGGGATGACATTCTTGGTATTCAATGTAGAAAATAGCAAAAATAAAGAAAACCCTGGAGTGAATTGGTATCGCCAAACTTTTTACTGGTACTGTATATATAATTCTAATCCACAGACTTCACACAATATTTAAGAGCATGCTGAAATTTGACCCACTCAATTGAGCAATTTGGCTTAAAATACCACTTACTAATGAGGTTTTGGCCAATTAAAATTACAGAACAGTAATTTTAGGGGACATTTCTATCACATTTCTGCATGAAATTTAAAGGACACATATATAAGGCATACTTGGTCATTTTATTATGTTCTCCACACCATCTCAAACATTTTAAGCCATCATTGGGCTGTATGTACCAATTATTTATGGAGATATGGTAATTTGAATCGTGTCCAGTACGGTCCCATGCAGCTGGTTGGTGGCTGTACAAATGCCCTGAGTGGAGCAGCTTACTTCTGAGATGAACTTGATCAACCAAGTTGATTTCCCCTGTTGACTCACACTCTATGCCACAAACTTGTCACTAATTGTCAGGAATGCCCTGAGAAGCTCCTTCACACCTTTAGTTTGTATTTAAATCCTGTCAAGGCATTCCTCAGTTTCTTTTCAGCAAGGGTTGGAACCAGTTCAGGGAACAGAACCCGAAAATCGGAAAACCACTAAATTATTTGAGGAACCCGAACCGAAAATGAAAGTGTTCTGTGCTGTTCCAGAACAGAACCATCATTTTAAAAGCATGGGAACCGGTTAATAACATTATTTTACGTTCCAGGCATTTTTTTTCAGTCTCACAAAAATTGCAAAAAGGCGCCGTTGCAAAACCATCACTCTGTCACTCAGAAGGCTACCTGCCCCTCCCTTCTGAAGCATAGGTTACTGTAGCCTACTGACAACGTTACAAGCGTAATTCAGAAATTAGGGAGAGATGCTTAATTAGAGAAGAATGGATTTACTTTTTGAATTCTAGTTATGGACACTATAGTTATCACGTTTCACATTGGATTTATTAACTACAAAAAGGTAAGGTGTGTTTATAATTCTAGTGCTACTCTGCACACACAAGCTTGTTAGCTAGGTAACATTTGCTCTGGTCCAACATTAAATCAACGGGAGTTCAAAGACATTTAAAGTTCCTCCATAGAAGCCGCTCCTCTGTAGGTATAATGTGTTTGTATTTCATTATGATTAAACCATTCTGTTAAGGCAGTAACAGTGGAATGGAACAAGAAGAAAAATGGTTATGTTCAGAACAAAACAATTGGATAATAATTTCAGTTCCAACCCCTGATTAAGATTAAGTTTAACCTGTTATGGCTGCAATCCCGATACCGGGATCGATATGACAACCACCAGTGAAAATAGAGGGCGCCAAATTCAAACCACAGAAATCTCATAATTACAATTCCTAAAACATACATGTGTCTTATATCATTTTAAAGCTATTCTCATTGTTAATCCCACCAAAGTGTCCGATTTCAAATAGGCTTTTCAGCGAAAGCACTACAAACGATTATGTTAGGTCTCCACCAAACCACAATAAGCACAGCTATTTTCCAGCAAAATATAGCATTCACAAAAAACAGAAATAAAGATAAAATGAATCACTAACCTTGAATTATCTTCATCAGAGGACACTCATAGGACTTCATGTTACACAATACATGCATGTTTTGTTTGATAAAGTTCATATTTATATTTGCCGCTTTAGATTCCCTAGTTCCAAAAACATCAAGTGACTTTGCATAGCCACATCATTCAACAGAAATACTCATCATAAATGTAGATGATAATACAAGTGGAATTATATGGAATTATAGATAAACCTTTCCTTAATGCAACCGCTGTGTCAGATTTCAAAAAAACTTTACGGAAAAAGAAACGCATGCAATAATCTGAGACGGCGCTCAAAAGTAAAAACACCACAGCCGCAAAGATGGCATCAACATAAACAAGATATTACATGATAAATATTCCCTTACCTTTGATGATCTACATCAGAAAGCACTCCAGGAATCCCAGGTCCACAATAAATGTTTGTTTTGTTCGAAAATGTCCATTATTTATGTCCAAATACCTTCTTCTGTTAGCGCATTTGGTAGACATATCCAAACGCTAATTCTGGTCAGCGTTATATCGGACAAAAACTTCAAAAAGTGATATTACCGGTCGAAGAAACATTTCAAACTAAGTACAGAATCAATCATTAGGATGTTTTTAACATATAGCTTCAATAAAGTTCCAACCGGAGTATTCCTTCTGGTCTTCGTGAGCAATGGAAGGAAAAAGCGAGCAATGAGGAAAAAGCGCGATCACAAAATGGCTGCTTGATGGACATCTGATATATTCTGCTCTCATTCACTCCCACAACAACATAGAAGCCTCATTATAATTTCTATTGATGGTTGACATCTAGTGGAACACCTAGGCAATGAGGAAAAAGCACGATCACAAAATGGCTGCTTGATGGACATCTGATATATTCTGCTCTCATTCACTCCCACAACAACATAGAAGCCTCATTATAATTTCTATTGATGGTTGACATCTAGTGGAACACCTAGGCAATGCAACATCATTCATATCTCAAGGGGATTTCATTGGGGACTCTGGTGAATACATACAAGCTTAGATTTCTGACTTCCTGTTTTGTTTTCAACTCAGGATTTTGCCTGCCAATATGAGTTCTGTTATACTCACAGACATCATTCGAACAGCTTTAGAAACGTTAGAGTGTTTTCTATCCAACAATAATAATAAAATGCATATATTAGAAACTGAGACTGAGGCCGTTAACTTTAGGCACCTTATTCATCCAATTTACTCAATACTGCCCCCCCCCCCCAGCCATAAAAAGTTAATTCCTATTTTCCATGTACACTCACCAGCCAGTTTTAGGTACACCACCCGTTCATGAAAATGGATCGCTCTTACAGACAGTGAGTCACGTGCCAATGGCTTGCTACATAAAGCAGGCGGAGGCAATCAGTTACTGTTTGATTAAACACTAGAATGGGCAAAACGAGTGACCTAAGTGACTTTGAGCGTGATATGATCATCAGTGCCAAGCACACTGGATCCAGTATACGGCGAACCTCCTGTGTCTAGGATATCCTGAGAATGGTGCGACAAATAAAAAACATCCAGTATCCAGTCCTGTGGGTGAAAACAGCTCGTTGATGAGAGAGGTCGAAGGATAATAGCAAGAATCGTGCAAGCTAACAGGCGGGCCACAAACAGACAAATAATGGTGCAGTACAACAGTGGTGTGCAGAACAGCTTCTCGGAATGCACACATTGTAGTTGTGCCAGGCTGAGATGTGCTTTCTCAGCTAGCAGAGACTGGAGCTCCAATACCAATATTTTTAGTTACTGACTCCAAAACATCTATCCTGCCAGCTAGGCACCAGGTGCCTGCTTTTCTTCTCTGAGGCCAGAAACTGGGGCTATGGCCTTCTCCTGCTCCAGGACTCGTTCAACCATCTTCTGTCTTGAACCCCACCTGGTTGGGGCCACTGTGATGAGCTGGTGAGTGGGTAGCTCAGCCTGTACCAAAAACATATCTCTCCTCTTCTTCCAGCTGGAGAAGCTACTGACAACCTTCTTGCATATCACCCGATTGCATGGTCAATCTG
Organism: Oncorhynchus kisutch; assembly: GCF_002021735.2. Classification (NCBI taxonomy): domain Eukaryota; kingdom Metazoa; phylum Chordata; class Actinopteri; order Salmoniformes; family Salmonidae; genus Oncorhynchus; species Oncorhynchus kisutch. The sequence continues at coordinate 24,752,483 of NC_034192.2, forward strand.
AGGGTATTTCACATCATTCTCTGTAAAATAAAAAAGAATAAAAAATTAACAATGAAAGGATATTTAGAATAGGATCATTTTCAGCAATGTGACAAAGACAGAATTCCCACACATCATGATGTAACATTTCCTGATAAACCTAATTCCTATTTGACAAAGAAAACATATTTGCAAAAACTTTTCACCCTGCATAATATTATGCATGTATACACAAGAAGGAACACACAAACACTGGTCAATGCTATTGTTTAGGAATGTTTGACCATTGTAGCAGTTTGCATAGGCCGACTGTATATGTTTACATATTTCATAGTTTTGATTGAAAATGTATTTAAATCAGTGACATTTTGTCCATATTGTTGTTATTATTTAAACATGCCTGTGGTTAATTTGTTATTGGATTAGTTGAATCACAATCAGCTACTAAAGGTTAAAAAAGATTACAGCTGGTCTGAAGATTCATTTTTTGGAACGCATTTTTATTATCCAATAGTACACTTACCGATGGCGAGGTGAAGCCTGTGTCCAAAGCACTTGAAGGCGGGTCCACTTGTTCAAGCGCAGTGCTTTTATCATGTTTCTCCCCGATGTCGGTTGTCATGCACACCCGTCTGGCTTCGCTCAGCTTCCACGATGCCAGTGCATCTGAGACCCTGGGCTATTATTTCACCCGTATGGTCAACGGGAAGTATGAAGTCTGAAATGTTGATTCTTCATCTTTATAGTGGACTGTCAAGCTTAGGTATGGCGCCGACGTTCTGATCGATCAGTAGAAAAGTAAGACACATTTGCCAGCTTCTTGTGACTCTTTCGCAGGTAGCAATGTATAACTGTGGCAATGATTCTTCCGCAAAATACTTGCGGCTTGATAACTGATATTTGTGGTCAATTGTGTTTCGCAGCCTTTTGAAGCCAGGCTTTTACACTGTGTAGATAGGGACCATATATTTCGCTATGTGATAGATCACCACATCGGTTTTCTCCTTGCACCGCAAACTTTTCTTGTCAGATGGTATGACTTTTGAAAATGATGTGGCTGTGGTAGATTAGCTGTGTTCGAATACCCATACTTAACATACTGTATACTTAATGAGTATACATACTATATATTATTAGTTCATTTTAGTATACTGTAAACGAACTGTATCCTTTCAGTTGAGCATACTAGCGCTACGCCTGTATACCGGAAGTTGATGCTAATTGCTATGCAACCTCTTGCTAGCTTGTTAGCATAATAAATTACTATCTAGACATTTTACGACTTTAGGTGTGTTCATAAAATCAATCTGGAGTGCCAGAGTGCGCTCAGAGAGTGCTTTGGAAGTTAGTATATTCAGAGCGTTGTCCAATTGTCCATTCAGAAATTCGGAGTATTTTGCTCTTGGAGTGTTAGAGCGCACAGTGGATGCTCTGGCCAAGGAGTAGGGTTGGTCCAAGCGCAGAACGTCAGTCAAGCACCCAAGCTAACTGTCTAACGTTGGCTAGCTTGCCAGCCACTTCCAGACACAAATGAGAAAACACCTCTCTCTGACCGTTTTACTCGCCCTAGCATAGCTGGTTAGATAGTTTTCATGTTATCCAGAGCCTTGTTGACTAACTGTGCTGCTGGCAACAATTTAATTCCGCTTTTTTACCGATGTTTACTGACACCAGCCAAATTCAACGGGTGTTGAGCATTCGTAAATTCATCAGATGTTCTGAGCTCTCAAACACTCAGACAAGAGTCCTCTGAAATCGGAGTAGATAGCCAGAGCGAATTTACGAACGCACCCAGTGTCCACTGCTTGTGTACTTCGTATTTTGGCATATGTAGTACAACATCCGGGAACTTTTGGTATACTAACTAAACTCAGCAAAAAAAGAAACGCCCCTTTTACAGGACCCTGTCTTTCAAAGATAATTCGTATAAATCCAAATATCTTCACAGATATATATCTTCACACTGTTTCCCATGCTTGTTCAATGAACCATAAACAATTAATGAACACGAATCTGTGGAACGGTCGTTATGACACCAACAGCTTCCAGATTATAAGCAATTAAGGTCACAATTATGAAAACTTAGGACACTAAAGAGGCCTTTCTACTGACTCGAAAAACACAAAAAGAAAGATGCCCAGGGTCACTGCTCATCTGCGTGAACGTGCCTTAGGCGTGCTGCAAGGAGGCATGAGGACTGCAGATGTGGCCAGGGCAATAAATTGCAATGTCCGTACTGTGAGACACCTAAGACAGCGTTACAGGGAGACAGGATGGACAGCTGATTGTCCTCGCAGTGGCAGACCACCTGTAACAACACCTGCACAGGATCGTCCGAACATCTGAACATCACACCTGCGGGACAGGTACAGGATGGCAACAACTGCCCGAATTACACCAGGAACGGACAATCCCTACATCAGTGCTCAGACTGTATGCAATAAGCTGAGAGAGGCTGGACTGAGGGCTTGTAGGCCTGTTGTAAGGCAGGTCCTCACCAGACATCAAATCAAATCAAATTTATTTATATAGCCCTTCGTACATCAGCTGATATCTCAAAGTGCTGTACAGAAACCCAGCCTAAAACCCCAAACAGCAAGCAATGCAGGTGTAGAAGCACGGTGGCTAGGAAAAACTCCCTAGAAAGGCCAATACCTAGGAAGAAACCTAGAGAGGAACCAGGCTATGTGGGGTGGCCAGTCCTCTTCTGGCTGTGCCGGGTGGAGATTATAACAGAACATGGTCAAGATGTTCAATGTTCATAAATGACCAGCATGGTCGAATAATAATAAGGCAGAACAGTTGAAACTAGAGCAGCAGCACAGTCAGGTGGAAGTTGAAACTGGAGCAGCAGCATGGCCAGGTAGACTGGGGACAGCAAGGAGTCATCATGTCAGGTAGTCCTGGGGCATGGTCCTAGGGCTCAGGTCAGTTGAAACTGGAACAGCAGCATGGCCAGGTGGACTGGGGACAGCAAGGAGTCATCATGTCAGGTAGTCCTGGGGCATGGTCCTAGGGCTCAGGTCCTCCGAGAGAGAGAAAGAAAGAGAGAAGGAGAGAATTAGAGAACGCACACTTAGATTCACACAGGACACCGAATAGGACAGGAGAAGTACTCCAGATATAACAAACTGACCCCAGCCCCCCGACACATAAACTACTGCAGCATAAATACTGGAGGCTGAGACAGGAGGGCAACAATCACCGGCAACAACGTCGCCTATGGGCACAAACCCACCGTCGCTGGACCAGATAGGACTGGCAAAAAGTGCTCTTCACGAGTCACGGTTTTCGTCTCACCAGGGGCAATGGTCGGATTCACATTTATCATTGAAGGAATGAGCATTACACCGAGGCCTGTACTCTGGAGCTGGATCGATTTGGAGGTGGAGGGTCCGTCATGGTCTGGGGCGGTGTGTCACAGCATCATCGGACTGAGCTTGTTGTCATTTCTGACAATCTCAACGCTGTGCGTTACAGGGAAGACATCCTCCCTTTCTGCAGGCTAGTCCTAACATGTAGGCTCATCCTGACATGACCCTCCAGCATGACAATGCCACCAGCCATACTGTTCATTCTGTGCATGATTTCCGGCAAGACAGGAATGTCAGTGTTCCGCCATGGCCAGCGAAGAGCCATTCTCCCAGAATGCAGGTGCCTTGGTGGAAGAGTGAGTAGGTAACATCTCACATCTAGAACTGGCATATCTGGTTCAGTCCACGAGGAGGAGATGTACTGCAGTATTTAATGCAGCTGGTGGCCACACCAGATACTGACTGTTACTTTTGATTTTGACCCCCACTTTGTTCAGGGACACATTATTCCATTTCTGTTAGTCACATGTCTGTGGAACTTGTTCAGTTTATGTCTCAGTTGTTGAATCTTGTTATGTTCATACAAATATTTACACCTGTTAAGTTTGCTGAAAATAAACGCAGTTGACAGTGAGAGGACGTTTCTTTTTTTGCTGAGTTTATATTCATACTATAACTAATAACCATATTACATACTCAATTTACATCACAAATAGTACGGTTAATCTGAGTATTTGAACACAGCTATTGTTTTTACCAGACATTTTGGGAGTGGGACAACTGGAAGCATCAGCATCGTGTAGTTTCACGCATTCCTCCCATTCCACTGAATGTTTCTGTCTCAGGTGCTGGAAGAGGTTAGTTGTGCTGCCACATTTCGTAGCAATTTACAGAGACAGAGAGCGAGATGACAGAGAGCGAGATGCCAGCATTATAACGTAAACCCTCGTAAAAACAAAAAAAACTTGATTATTGCGATACAGTACCTAGATGAGTGTACCTAATAACTTAAATATACACTCCCGGGACAGTTTATGCAATTTCCTTATTTGAGATATATTGGTTTAATATTGTCTGTGGGTTTTATTTAGTGGGTAGATAACAGTACAAAGTCATTTTGATATTGTTTGGAATGATTTTACCCCATTTTCTTATAACAGGAAATCTGGATGGCAGACATGACAGGCATCCCAGACTGCTGCTAATCTTTACAATGTTCCCGAAGGCATGTTTTTGCTGTATTTTATTAGGATCCCCATTAGCTGTTGCGAAAGCAGCAGCTACTCTTCCTAGGGTCCACACAAAACATGAAGCATGACATAATACTAATACATGACATAATAATACTAATAATGATTGTCTACATTAATAGACAATTAATAAACAAGAACAGCTCAAGGACAGAACTACATATCAATACATACACACAAATTACCTAGTTCAAAAAGGGGAGAGGCATTGTGCTGTGAGGTGTTGCTTTCTGTTTTTTGAAAACAGGATTGCTGTTCATTTGAGCAATATGAGATGGAAGGGAGTTCTATATAATACTGTACGCTTTCTTTAATTTGTTCTGGATTTGGGGACAGTGAAAAGACCCCTGGTGGCATGTCTAGGGGGTAAGTGTATCAGAGCTGTGTCTAAGTTAACTATGCAAACAATTTGGAATTTTCAACACGTTTCTTAAGTACTAGGTATCTAGTATTAGTGTACCAAGTTGATACTTGTATCATGAAATGGAACAATTAATTCACCTATCCGCTGGCCTACTTTGAGACTGCTTAATCCTGCTTAATTGTATGAGCAATTGAATACTGTATCTAAAATACCAGTGACTTCAATTTAGTATTTTAATTAGTTGTTAATTTATTTACTAGGCTTATGTATGTTATTGAGTTGCACATTTTTTACATCACCATTACAATTTAGCCTTCAATGTATGCTATCAATTTGTTATCTCATGAAACCACACTGATCCTTTGTTTAAGGTAAACAATATATGCTTTTGCTCATTGGTGTGGGGAGGTGTGCCCCTTTTCGTACAATGACGGCATTTCTGGGCAATTTTTCAGTAAATTTTTCCATGAAGGTGGATGGCGTATGGCACCACGTACTCTGGCAGCAGCGAGAACAGGTTCTCTACAAGAAGAACACACACGAGCACACACACACACAAATCATGAGGACCATGCCACACAGCGCTATGGCACACTGCTGACTACAGTGTGGGGCAGGCAATCAACAATTACGATGTTTGATCCATCCCTAGGGTCAAGAGTTATTCCTGATGACATAACGAGTCCAGGAAAACCCATAGGCCCTAGTTAGAGCCATTTAAAGAAATTGTTAGAATTTGTTGTTACAATGCTTCCGGAAAGTATTCAGACCACTTGACTTTTTCCAAATTTTGCTACATTACAGCCTTAGTCCCCCCCCCCTCATCATTCTACACACAATACTCCATAACGATAAAGCAAAAGCTTTTTTAGAATCTTTTCAAATGTATATAAAAAATGGAAATATCACATTTACATTAGTATTCAGACCCTTTACTCTGTACTTTGTTGAAGCCCTTTGTCAGCGTTTACAGCCTTGAGTCTTCTTGGGTATAACGTTACACGCTTGGCACACCTGTATTTGGGGAGTTTCTCCCTTTCCTTTCTGCAGATCCTCTCAGGCTTTGTCAGGTTGGATGGCGAGGTCAGGTTGGATATATTCAGTCTCTCCAGAGATGTTCGGGTTCAAGTCCGGGCTCTGGCTGGGCAACTCAAGGACGTTAAGAGACTTGTTCTGAAGCAACTCCTGCATTGTCCTATTGCAAGGTGAACCTTCACCCCAGTCTGAGGTCCTGAGCGCTCTGGAGCAGGTTTTCATCAAGGATCTCTCTGTACTTTGCTCTGTTCATCTTTGCCTTGATCCTGACTAGTCTACCAGTTCCTGCCGCTGAAAAACATCCCCACAGCATTATGCTGCCACCATGCTTCACTGTAGGGATGGTGCCAGGTTTTCTCCAGATGGGACGCTTGGCATTCAAGCCAAAGAGCTCAATCTTGGTTTCATGAGACCAGAGAATCTTGTTTCTCATGGTCTGAGAGTCTTTAGATGCCTTTTGGCAAGCTTCGAGACGGTCGGTCATGTGTCTTTAACTGAGTAGTGGTTTCCGTCTGGAAGCTTTACCGTAAAGATCTGATAGGTGGAGTGCTGCAGAGATCATTGTCAATCTGGAAGGTTCTCTAGGTGTATCTTCACAATGGAACTCTAGAGCTCTGTCAGTGACCATTGGGTTCTTGGTCACCTCCCTGACCAAGGCCCTTCTCCCCCGATTGCTCAGTTTGGCCAGGCGGCCAGCTGTAGGAAGAGTCTTGGTGGTTCCAAACTTCTTCCATTTAAGAATGATGGAGGCCACTGTGATCCTGGGGACCTTCAATGCGGCAGACATTTTCTGGTACCCTTCCCCAGATCTGTGCCTCAACACAATCCTGTCTCGGAGCCCTACGGACATTACTTTCGACCTCATGGCTTGGTTTTTGCTCTGACATGCACTGTCAACTGTGGGACCTTATATAGACAAGTGTGTGCCTATCCAAATCATGTCCAATCAATTGAATTTACTACAGGTGGACTCCAATGAAGTTGTAGAAACATCTCAAGAATTATCAATGGAAACAGGATGCACCTCAGCTCAATTCTCAAATTCTCAGTCTCAAAGCAAAGGGTCTAAATACTTAGGTAAATAAGCTATCTGTTTTGTGTGTAGATTGCTGAGGATTTTATTTATTTATCCCATTTTAGAATAAGGCTGTAACATGACAAAATGTGTAAAAAGTCAAGGGGTCTGAATACTTCCGGAAGGCACTAGGTATTAGCTTATTTTCAATTTACCTAGGCTGTTCTCGTTTCTTATTAGCTTTTAAGTTTTATATAGCAATTACCAGAATCTCCTGGCGAGCATTTTTCGAGTATGTAACAATGATTGTGAAAATGTTCATATTCCTACAAACAAATAATCTTATATTTAAAAACTGTGAACTATCACTTTAAAACTCCAGGCCCTAAACTGCCATTTCTCCTGACCATGTCTTACCACTGATGGCGGTGTGCTGTTTCAGGTACTTCCTCCTGAGTTGATGTTTTTGACCAGTCACTGACGTGCATGCGCCCGCCGCTCCTTCATGGGGTCCTTGGCGCACAGAGCGAACACAGGCAGGTACTCCAGCGGCAGGGGCAGACGACATAGACCCCTATGGAGCTTCTGGGCAAAGGCCTGCCGCACCTGATAACGCTCGTCCTGAAGGAAGAAAAAGACACGAAAACAGGATCATGTTCAGTATGTACAAAACAGGATGAAAATGGTCCAAAACAGTTTAACAGGAAGGTTTTAACTAAACTTTGAAAAGAAGCAATGGTTTTCTGTTGCAAAACCTTTTGCCACAGTATGCCCTAACGAACACAACCCAGATAAAGCATAATCAACTGGTCCAACTTAAAAGAGACAAGAGCTGCAAGCACGAAAATATACATTTATATTGCCAATTAAATTAAGAACTAGGTGTAACGATGTGTGCTGAGAGCCGGGAAGCAAGTTCAGGGAGCAAGGTTTTTAATGAAAAAAACGCTACATAAAACACGAACAACACACAGACGTAAAACAGAAACAATGACACCTGGGAAAGGAACCAAGGGGAGTGACATATATAGGGCAGGTAATCAAGGAGGTGATGGAGTCCGGGTGTTAGGAATTTTATGAATAATGACTAAACAATATCTACATTTAAATAGAACTATAACTAATTAAACTCTACCCTGTTTTACAATATCTGATTAATAATGTTAGTTCCTAAGAAAGAGGATATGTAGCATGGATAACTGGTAATTGGAAATGATAACCATTGTGTAGGAAGGAATGTGTGTGTGTGTGTCTTAAGTAAGCAAAGAGGTTCATTAACCTATGTTTGAACCGACTCATTTATAACTCTGTGGCGATCAAATAAGACAGCGAGAGCCTCTCCAGGTTTTCCGTATCTGGAACTGTCTGCTAAGTAGTGATAAATCATGGTGAGACTTATAGTGGACTATATAGTGTGTGTCATGAGTGTGCGCTAGTAAGTTGGAATGAACTTTTGAACCTGCTTTGTCCTGGTCGAGAGGAGGAGATTCATTTTATAACCTATGACGTCATATTTGATATATAAACAGTTGTACAAGGTTCTATGTGCGCTCCGAGAATACATGCTATTGGATAATTTTGATAAGACTGGTCTCTGTCTATTTTATGCAAATAATCTTACAAATTCTTAGAAACAGACAGAGTGATTTTAATTGAATTGGTTAATGAACACATAGGAATTGTAAGATTCCGTTGACAATTTGGTCCAAAAATCTGTCCCTGTCGTCAGAAGGTAGTACGCCATAAAAAACTGTGCACGGGCGGGGGATTGACCCGTAAATTAAAGACCTGGCCCCTGGATTGGGGTTCAAAGAACAGGCTGATATAATATCTAAGGCCGACAGAGTGTTGTGGAATAATCAGAATTGGTTGGTAACATAGGTAAGATGTTTTATATTCATCATATGTTTGTAAGTTACTTCTCATCAGAATGGTATTTTTGTATAATACTGTGGCGAGGTTGCAGTTATCTGTTCTATGTCAAGACTAAGTTGCATGGGCCGCAGAGAGGGGAGAGGTCAAGGGGTCATCATGTGTAAACATATCTTTTGCTCCACTGTGTCTGTGCCAGTCACTCCCTACTTTTCCCATCGGGGAAAGGAGGATGGCAGTGTCTGGAATCATTCTATCCTCTCCGTGAGTTTGTCCAGGATTGGTTGTATTTAGAATTGGTTGTATCTAAATGACAATTTGATATATGCCTGTTGATATGGAGGGTTGGTTTCTGGTTTCGGGGTTTGAGTAAGGAGACAAAGCTGAACCATTTATTATGTCTATGCTGTCTGACTATGTGTGTTCTTTGCTATGAAAGGATCGCAGTTGCAATGCAGAGGGGGCTCTCAGAGAATTCATTTATAGACACTGAATTGCCTGAGAGTCACAGGGTTGTGATAAAGCTCATATAATTAAAGATGGACTTTGATAACTAACTCTGACTTGTGTTGTGGTTTGCTCCCATGATTTGGTAAATAGAGGAAATTTCCACGACAAGAGACGGTGACGGAATTTCACAAACATTGCTTTTCCCAGTCTACAAGACGACGGTAAATAGTCTTTATTCTCGAATTTGGGGGGGAATGATGTAAGTTATCTTTGATTTAATGTTCTAAAAATGTTATAATTTATCAATAATAGGAGCTTCGCTAATCCAAACAGATTTGGTGGGTTACCTGTATGACCAATATACAAGGGTTTGTGTGTGGCTGGTCCGAAATGACCTGAGGTAAGGTGCGCTACCATAAATAAAATATCTTAATAGATCCGGGCCTTGCAAGCCATGAGGGTTATTAGGGGTGGGATATAGTAAGTGTTAGGACCGTCGTTTTGTACAAATAGGACAGCCATTCATTCAAAAGACATACCTAAATAAAGTCCTAACCTACGTAGTAAAACAGGTGAGGATATAAACTAGGCTTGGTGAGAAGGAAAGGTAATTCTATGCGAATGGGATAACTGCACCTATTCAATACTGAAATAAATAATATCCAAAAAAGGAGGAGAGGGAAACTTAATGTAGCGGAGTGAGATTGGATAACACAACCCGAGGTTAACTAGGGATGTATGGCCCCTGGGTAATCATTTATAGTTGTGCAAGTGAGATCTAATGTCCGATCGACAGCAACGCTATAGATAAAGTTACCAGGGAAGAGAATCATATAAATCCATACACATAGATTGTAACTAGGTAACAGTAAACAGAACATACATAGATCATATAAATACATACACATAGATAGTGATGAATACCATAGCTACTACTAATGGCAAGGATTTATCAAACATGGGTAGTAAAGCCTCAAAGGAGGTCCCAGGATTAACGGTAAGGATGTGAAGAAGCAGAATAAACAGGGGTTGTACACAGCTAGAGTCTGGCTTTCAGAAGCCAGGAAAAGAGTAGAAGGCGGAAAAAAAGGCAAAGAGAGCCAAGATACGCTGCCCCTCCGCTACCGCAGCTGAAAAAGATAGACAATTGGGCGGGGGTGAGAGTAAAATCTAGATCCTTCTCTAGTATACCAAGCATACAGAGGTGATCCTGTTGATGAAATAGTGGTGTTGAGGATACGGCTGCAGGAGCCTGCTGGAGCCGAGGGAGGGATCATAGAGGTAGAGGAAGGAAAAAAGTAGAGAAAAGTGGATAGGGTCAGTCAAAAGAAAAAGAGAGGGTGTTTCAATTGCAATAAGACAGGACATCTCGCCAAGGAGTGTAATGCTCCCTGCAAAAAATGTGACAGAGTAGGACATAATCACCGAGATTGTAATTTAACTAAGGGGAAGGTCAGGCGCGACAATCGGGAGAAAAAGAGAGAGTCAGAAACAACAAAAGCGAGATTAATGAGAATCCTCGCTGAGGAAAAGCGAAAACCTTTAATTTAGGGCTATTTTTGTTGTCTCGGTGCCGGAGTTACGAATACAGACAATTGTAAAGAGGGTTTATTTGCGGAGAGTCTTAATCATTCACATGTCTTTGGTGGTTCAATGGTAGAATTCTCACCTGCCATGCGCGAGGCCCGGGTTCTGTTCCCAGCCAATGCTGGGACTAAATTTGGAGTTTTTGATTGTAATTCAACTATTTGTATGTTTTTGCCTGAACAGATATGGTCGCTAGTGATTGTATAAGATATAAACTGAACGTTTTAATAGCTTGTTTGCTTTAAATTGATAGAAGGGGTAAATTGAACTTTTTAATAGATTGTTTGGGTTAAATTGAAAGACCAATCCATTCTAAATAAGAGTGGGGCGATGTCGTTGGAATACGCTGTCTTGCCTAAATAGCCTACTCAAATAACGTATTGAGTCAAATTTAAATTACTGAATCATAGAAGAGACAGTTACCTAAATCGAATGAATTCTAAATAATAATAAAGAGACAATTATGATAGAGTTGTGCCCATTGAAATGTTCTTATAAATTTAGCGAAGTACATGCTACGTTTAAATTTTGGAGTAGTGAAAGTTTGATTTTACGATAGAATTAAAGCAAAACTCAATCCAAATAGGGGATACATCTTTGCCAAGAGGTAGGTTGAATTGTTTCGTGATAACGTAAAACTGCGTCATTACGTTGAATACACAATAATGTTACTCAAATTGATTTGACCGTTGTTCAGGTACACTCTTTTCTGTACTTCTGGAAGTACAATTTTGATTGAGAGATGTTGATTGATGTTGTAAGTTCTATTCAAGATCCAACATTTGTGATAAATTGGGTTTGGTTTATCGAACCCGTACTACTGCTGCTGCAGTTAGCCAACAATGATTTGCAATTCCTTTGAAAGTCGCTGCGGCTTGGGCACGGGTTGAGCGCCTGTTACTGACATCACTCACAATGCACTCTTGCCGCCAGGCAATGATGTTGTGACTGAGGGTGACAGAAAATTGTTTGTGTCATTTAGAGGGAAATGTGTGCATTATAGCTTTGTCACTTTTCAGAAGTTGTTAAAAGTTCCAAATACATTTTTTAAATGTAGTCAGGGTAGTCTGAAAAGATGCTAAAACTAGCAACACAATTGCTAGATGGCCATCACGGATTGGTGGCGTTCACTGGGCTATAAGGCTATAAGAGAGGGAGGTCTGAATAGTTGAATCGTAAAAAGTTGTGGTAGTTCCCGGTTATTGATTTTTGGTTTGATTGTTTAGGTAACACCAGTGAATTTGAATATCTGTTTTCATTACGGGGAACAATGAAAGGTCCGCAAAGTGGATTGCAGGCTGAGTTTGTTTTATTTTAAAATGGGACAGTGCACATTTATCACAGTTGTGTGGGTCTAATGGCAGGGTGTTCCTATCAAGCATTTTGGGGGAGACTATTTGGAGAAAGACAATGAGTTACATGAAACATTGAGGAAATTTAAAACGAATGATTTGAGGGAGTACAATAGGATTATCATAATTATTAGGTTTTGTTTGTAGTAAACGTTTGGGTTAAAGGGGATTTACTCACATATGGAATGTTAGGAGTTTTATTTTCTGAGTTTTAATTGAGGCAGGACAAATTATGGGGAGCGGGGGAATAAACTCTAGTGAGGAAGAGGAAGAGGTTCAGGATTCTGTTTTTAAACATTGGCTAAACACGTCTTTCAAGCTGTCAGGCATTCCCTTGGCAGCAAGAGCCTCTTGGTGGATGCTGCAGTGTACCCAAGTGGTGTCGGGAGCAACTGCTTGCACGCTTACCACTCCACTATGTCTCCCTGTCATGGCTTTTGCGCCATCAGTACAGATACCAAAGTCCATTTGATGTCACAAAGCTGTCCAGTACTTAAGAAATATCTTCTACTGTTGTCCTGGTTTCCAGAAGAGGATGTCTTCCTTAATTGACCCCCCCATAAACGTTACGGACATATACCAGGAGCTGTGCCAAGCCTACCACGTCTGTTGAGTCATCCAGCTGTAACGCATAGAATTCACTGGCTTGTATGCGAAGCAATAATTGATTCAAAACATCTCCTGTCATGCCACTGATGCCTTGTGAAACAGTGTTGTTTGATGAAGTTTTTTTGGCCTTTTCCCAGCATTGTCCCAGCCAAATCCACGGCAGCAGGAATAATTGAAGTACTCTACAATAGTATGGGGCTTGCCTGTCCTAGCCACTCGGTAACTCGCCATATAAGACGCTTCGAGCATCTTCCTATTAATGGTATCTGTTGCTTTTATACATGTCTTACTACTCAAAGTTGTCTGCGTGAGAGTGGAGGTTTCATCGAGATAGTACTTTTTGCACATATAACACACTGTGGCTGAGGAAAGGCACTACTCCCAATATAAGTGAACCCCAAATCAATGTAGTTCTCATCATATTTGTGCCTCTTCGATGGTCCTACGTCCCTGTCTGTTGTTCGGTGCTTTTCCGGGTAAGGGGGCAGTAGCTCTTCAGCTGCATCAGATTCACAACTGTCAGTGCCCATAATAGCTGGGCTAACAACAAATGTAAAATGACTTATGCTAGCATTGGATGTGCTCGGGAAGCAGAACGACTTGTGTTGTCATCAGGTGCAGGTGTAGCACTGCTGGTAGTTGTAATACTACCAGTAGAGCTGGTTTGTGTCTCGATCCAGCAAACGGAATGAGCAGCAGCTACGTTTGGCTACATAGTGGAATTCCAGCAAGGGAGTAACGGTTAATGTGATTGGATGTTCATTATTTGACAGGCTACTTGTATTTGGCATTGTGTTGTTATTTCGCTGAACACTAGATTATTTTTGCCAGTGAAACTGGGGCTACTTAGGCGAGAAAAACTCACCCAAATGTATAGCCCCATTGGAAAATATAAATGGACTGTTTGAAAATGTGAAGAATTAAATTTAAACCCCCCCAAAATGTAAGCGTTTTTTTATTTAAAAAAGTGGACCACATTTTTATTTGGCATACCCCCGACAGCATTGCGCGTACCCCTGGGGGGAGTGGAGTTGCCCGATTTACTCTGGTTGTTCTTCACTCCGAGAAGCCACCGCACCAGCAAATTGATGCCCTGGATCTGCATGGACACATAGGCAGACAAAGAGAGACACGCAGACAGTAAGGTTTTGTTACGTGTTGGGGGATGGTTGTTCACCATAGTACAGTCTAGGTATGGCTTACTATATCTACAGTAAACCATACTATGAATCCTCATTAATCTACCCACAATACCCCATAATGACAAGGCAAAAAACAGGTTTAGAAATGTTTGCAAATATAAGAAAACAACTAAAAATACCTTATTTACATAAGTATTCAGATCCTTTGCTATGAGACTCGAAATTGAGTTCAGGTGCACCCTGTCTCCATTAATCATCCTTCATGTTTCTACAACCAAACTGGAGTCCACCTGTGGTAAATTCAGTTGATTGGACATGATTTGGAAAGGCACAGACCTGTCTATATAAGGTCCCACAGTTGACAATGCATGTCAGAGCAAAAACCAAGCCAAGACATCCTAGAGCTGGTCTGCCCGGCCAAACTGAGCAATCAGGGGAGAAGGGCCTTGGCCAGGGAGGTGACAAAGAACCCGATGGTCAGTCTGAATGAGCTCCAGAGTTCCTCTGTGGAGATGGCAGAACCACCCAGAAGGTCAACCATCTCTGTAGCACTCAACCAATCAGGTTTTTATGGTAGAGTGGCCAGACGGAAGCCACTACTCAGTAAAATACACATGACAGCCCGCTTGAAGTTTGCCAAATGGCATCTAAAAGGACTCAGACCATGAGAAACAAGATTCTCTGGTCTGATGGAACCAAGATTTAACTCTTTGGCCTGAATGTAAAGTGTGTCGTCTGGAGGAAACCTGGCACCATCCTTACGTTGAAGCATGGTGGTGGCAGCATCATGCTGTGGGGATGTTTTTCAGAGGCAGGGACTGGGAGACTATTCAGGATTGAGGCAAAGATGAACGGAGCAAAGGACAGAGATCCTTGATGAAAACCTGTTCCAGAGCACTCAGGACCTCAAACTGGGGTGAAGGTTTACCTTTAAACAGACAACGACCCTAGGCACTGTCATGACACTGCCCTGTTGGGTGAGGTTTATGACCCCCCCCCCCCACACCATAAATACCTTTTCCCCTTTTCTCTTCACTATACAGAATGGACTCTTGGAAAGCCCTTTGTTAACACAGAGATGAACAGTAACATCAAAAGGTTGGGGAATGGAACAATATTTCCCTTTCTCAACCAGTTGAAAGTGTCCATTGGTACATAAAGAATATGATGTTAGATCAGTTGGTGTCTGGTACATTATATCTGATGATAGGATGACATAAATTGGACATTGGAATGTCTACACATTCTAGTGATCAGATTCACATGGAATTGTTGTGCAATTTAAATGTTTAAATATGAAACAATTTGTGAAAAGACAAAATTTAATTTTTTGTTTTCATAAGTAAACTATGCTCACTCAGTGGCCATGCCCAAGTGAACAGACATTGGTTGAGAACTATGTAACACGCCCTTCTCTCCCACAGTACGGAAGTCAACCTCAGTTCCCGATGACGTAAGGACTGGTGTCCATACATTTAAAAGGGCTCATTTCAACGTGGAGGTGACGTTCACCACGCTGGAAGGATGAATTTCGACTAGACCTGCTAGAATACAGCACGAGCTGAGTATGGCAACTTGGTATGAACTTTGAAATCTTATTCACTAAAGAAGAAGATACATCCTAGACGTTGAGTTATCAGCTGCAGCTGTAAACGTACGTGACCTAGGAAAGGACAGACAATCTCCTGAGAATGACAGGGACTTCAACGTATCCACTCTATAACACTATGACCAGATTGAAGAATCTAAGGACAATGGTGATCTCTGCTGGGTAAACCAGTCTTCCATCTTCGACCCATTTATTGAAGCACAGCTCAGTGTAAATTGTAAAAGTGTAAGTTGCATTTTCCTTTTCAGAATGGCCGGTTATTAGAATGCATAAGATTCTGTATTTAATTTAGGTGACACCCAAAAGTGCATCACGTGGTTACTTATGATAACCAGCCAATCACAATTGATTGGATATCGATATCTCATTGAATTGAACTAATAAGTCAAATTGCCAGACTTACCTTTTCAGATCGATCTTTTAAATAATATCTAAATTGATTGGTTTTCTACAATGAGACAATTAAAACTTTTCCACATTAACCTAGAGCAACAAGGCTCTCAGATTAATTAAAGTTTAATTCCCAAATAACCTATACAGGTTTGATGTATCATTTGTAGTAAAACGCCAAATGGATCTACCTCCTGGTCCTCTTCCCCTGTCTTACCCACCAAGGGTAGAGACAGAGATGACCTCGCCTACTGAAATACCGGATTGGGCAAAGCCACCAGAAGACGACTCAAGCCAACCAACTACTGAACCTGACTGGTGTCAGGAAGAATCACCCTCTGCCTCAAGTGACACCTCTGAATGGGAACAGCTGTTAGACTCATTGCTGATAGAGTAAGGGCACTGTCATAAACAGAGGCCCATATGCGCACTGTAAGAAAAGTATTTCCTCATTGTTGCTAGAGTAATAGGCTCTGTCATAACCAGAGGCCCATATATGCACTGTAAGAAAAGTATTTCCTGTTGTAAGATATGTCATCACCCTCTCTGCTCTGAGGGAATGGGAGATGCAGCGGATCGGGTGCAGAGAATCAAAAGGTATATAAAGAGACATTTGCCATTACTTTGGCGCTGACTTCTTGAATTCTGAATTCATTTAGACAACCATTTGACTTCGGGTAATTGCCACCTGACTCAAATTACTTAAAGATTCTAACTTGTTGGATCTGAGAAGGGTCTCTCCGATATACCGTTTAACTATTGAACAGCTGTTCTCTCGCCTGTGGCCTTGGTGCTTGTATACTGATGCAAATTATATCCAGAGCCAGTCTTTGAAACTGCAACTCTCGATTGAGCTCAGTACCTCGCCCTAGTTGCATGGCACGGACGCTGCGGTAGTTCAACGGGACTGAGAGTCACTCTAGTCCTTAAGTTGATCTCCTGTTAATACCTACAGTTATCTGAATTGACCCTGTCGCCCGCGGCCTTGGTGCTTGTATACTGATGTAAATTACACCCAGAGACAGTCTTTGAAACTGAACCTCTCGGTTGAGCTCAGTACCTCGCCCTAGTTGTGTGGCCCAGACTCTTCGATATTCCAGTAGGGCAGGGAATCACCAGCGGGTTCTCTCATCCAGTCCAAACTTGAATCTCTCAATTTAGTAAAGCACCGACTTCAAGTCAACCTCTCAGCCAGTAGAAGGGAGTCGCTACTAACTAAATTCAAAAAGAACTCTGACCGATTGAAACTCTGCTCCTGATCTCGTGGGTCTCCTCATCATCTCTCAAAGGTAATTAAATAACTATTATAAGTATTTAATATAGAGATAAGTGTTATCATTGTACCAGGCATTTTATAGAGCATTAAGGCTTTTGCATGTTTTTGATTAACGCTGTGTGTGACCGAGTAACAAATTGTGTATTTTGAAGTGTGTTTGATTGTAAAAGACAAAAAACAGAGTGTTTTCAAAAATAAACAGTAGTCTTATTTTGTCTCGAGTAAAAGGTTCTCTCAAAGACAGTTAACGGCACGGGAGATAACAACTCTGACACTCCCCGCTACCGGGACACTGGAAACGGGGATCAATGCTCTATGACAGAATGAGTTACCATTAAAAGACAAGGAGGAAGGTGTGTCCAGTAGTGATTCATTTAATTGTCTTATCGATCTATCTAAGTTTTATTTTCCAAGCGATACATAGCCGACGGGCAGAGTAGTGAGACTAAGTTGACTAAAGGTCTTCACACTTTAAACTAGATACATCACAGAGGGGAAATACTCAACCACAGGGAAATCATATAGAGACTGGTAGGACTAGTGCTTAATAACAACTCAAGGACCAATTAGTGGTGAAGCAAAGAGTCTAGAGGATAAAGGTGGGGTTCACACATCCCAGCTAGAGCTAGACCGTTGAGAGTGACAAGGCAAAAGACCTCTCTACGCAGACAACGTATCGATACAGAAAGAGGCAGGGCTACGCGAGCGGTCCTGGTTATACCGAGATAACCTGAAGTATCTATAGTGCCCTGTCCAATCCAGGGAACGGGACGCTAACCACCTCTAGCACCCCGCTGCCGGCCAAGGGGCGGGGCTGAAGGTTTCGTATCGCGACAATTAACATTGATTAAATCTGTCAAATTTGCAAATGCAAAGTTCATTCAGGACTACCCAGTACTGAATGAAGTCCTGCCTCCAGCGGGAATCCCATGTGGCTTCGGCCTTAGGGACATGATGATGAATGTACCCTAACATTTAAACTACTGTTTACACTTATGATAATCCAGACAATCTCAATTGATTGGATATCATCGTCTCATTCAATTTAATTGGTTACATTTTAAACGTACCCATATTAACCTATATGAACCAACTTCTCAGTTTTATTAAAGTTTAATTGCCAGATAGCCTAACCAGGTATGCTTAATCATTATAATTGATTAATCAATTTGCCTTTGCTAAATTCATTCACATCCAACTCCCATATTACTGATACAGTACTGATGGTTCATTAACATCTATAAATAGATTAAAATCATCTTTGCAGCTTCCAATGAATTCCCAACCCAAATTTTGAAAAAAAGCTTAATTTTTCCTCTAAATATTATTGTGCAAGCTATCAGAGGTGGTCACCACTCCTCCTCTAATTAGTGAACCTCCTCCCATAAAAGGATTGATATCTGACATCATCAGCGATACCGACCCTAACTATGCCATTAGCGGAAAAACAGCAGAAATTGCGAAACGCTCTCCACTTTAGCCCTTATGTATCGCCATCAAAGATTGGCATCGGTCCAATACCACAGTGCACAGCTGAAGCATGTGCAAGACATGACTGACATGACAGGTGGAGAGAACCGAGCAACTATTGACAAAAGCAGGAAATTACAACATTCTGTGTTTGAAATCTAAACAATTAAAAATAAATGGCAAATACTTATGATGATGAACGAGCTCAAAATCGTTGTCTCCAGGAAGAACTCGATTTAGCCAAAACTAAATACGATGTAGTCCACTCCAAACTAAATAAATCTGTCGAGTTATCTACAAACAGGAGCACGCAATTTGATAACATGCATGCAGTTTGGTTGAACGTTAATCAAAGTAACAATGTTCTACTCCAAATGCTGCAGACCAAAGACGATCAGATAATGAACACAATGACTAAGTTGGACGACAAATCAGCAGAACTCATTGTAGTCGCTGACCAAATGAATGATGAGAGAACTCAGGTGATGAAGATGGAAATATTGATTTCTAAGCATGCGGAGGAAATCTCATCACTGAATCTCTCGCTCTGTACTCAGGAGCTCTATCTGCAAACAATGACAGATAAGTTTGAGACCGAAAGGAGCAAGTGCGACACTCATGTGTCCAAAATCAGTACTCTAAGCGCTCAAGTGGACTCTGCAATGGAGCAGAATACCACCCTTAGGTACAATCTGGTGGAATTCCAGAACGGTCATGAGCTACAGCGCGACTACCCAACCAAGCAACTGGAGTCCGGTACTCAAAGAAGTGGAGATGATAGGAGGTTTCAGACTTGGCCTCCCTCATGTGTCCCTCAGTCTTCTCTTGGCCATTCGTAACTGAGTAATATGGCGCCTCTTCGCCAACACAGCCAAAGCTTTGCTTTTCCTCTTGGCGCCAATTTCCTCATAGGATGAAGCCAACCCTCCCCTCTCCGCCAGCGGTCACGGAACGCCTTGACAAACTCGTCAAGAATTTCCCCACTTTAGACCCCATTCCAGGTCAGCCAAACGATACTGAGACGTTCCTAGCTGACATAGAGGACGCATTGGATGGGTTCCTGAATGCTACGAGTTCTGACAGGCTTTATCTTGTTGAAGCAAATGTCAAATAGACTTGATGAGGTTCATTCGTCTAAAACAGCACCACATGCTAAACGACTACGCTAAACTTGCCACAGCTTTGAAATTAGAATTCAGTGGTTCTGTGACTCGCAAACACGATAGCTCACTGGCTAACAATGTCAAACATGCTCAGATCATAGGCTTCGTTCAGTTTACTTTGGCCTACTCACTGAAACAGGAATGGAAGAGTTGTTACCATTCAAACAAATGTTTCTGTCGAACATGTATCCCACTTTCATTACCTTCTTGGTCCCTACAGCCCACATTGGCTTGCCTATCTTAAACTCAGGGAGCTTGCAAGCACAGCAATTGAAGCATCAAAAGCTCGCAACGCTAAGAGCCCTGACCACTCGGCTTGAAGTTTGACCAGGAGCACTCACTCCAGTTAGGAGGGTGCATTATCAGGTATTGGAGCATTGAGAGATGAAACCAATAACCACAATAACCATCGAAATAATTGTAAAGTACATCGCCATCGAAATGACTACCACTACAATCGACCTGTTCTCTACGTTCCTGCACCCAACCCACCCAAAGTGTCAGAGCACAAGGGTAACAAAGGGTTAAAGGATGATCAAAACGTAGACCAATGTTCTCTAGAAGTTCCACTATATGAAGAACTAAAGCGAGAAAAATTTGAGAAAGGGGTAAAAGATAGGACTAGACAGGGAATTGCCGGATACCAGGTCTGCAGGAATTAACACCTTTACAAGGACATTCAAAATCTGATTTCTCCCGCTCTCACTCAAGACCCTATCCAGGGCCTGCTTGATCAAGAAACAAGCCCACAGACTTTGTCTATAGACTCTGATACAAAGATTGCGAAGAAAAAGGTCAAAAGCTTTGTTAAAACTTCTTGTGACTCCCCATCCCGGGTACGGAGCGTAATCATCGCCTGACACTAATTAGCATAATGCAACGGACATAAATCTTCCGAGAAAATCTTCCTATTCATGAAAATCACAAGTGAAATATATTGGAACACAGCTTAGCCTTTTGTTAATCACCCTGTCATCTCAGATTTTCAAAATATGCTTTACAGCCAAAGCTAGACAAGCATTTGTGTAAGTTTATCATAGACTAGCATAGCATTATGTCTTGCTAGCAGCAGGCAATCTTGTCACGAAAATCAGAAAAGCAATCAAATGAAATAGTTTACCCTTGATGAACTTCGGATGTTTTCACTCACGAGACTCCCAGGTAGATAGCCAAAGTTCATTTTTCCCAAAATATTATTTTTGTAGGCGAAATAGCTCCGTTTGTTCTTCACGTTTGGCTGAGAAATCGCCCAGAAATTGCAGTCACGAAAACGGCGAAAAATATTCCAAATTAGTTCCATAATATCGACAAAAACATGGCAAACGTTGTTTATAATCAATCCTCAAGGTGTTTTTCTATATTATCTATCTATCTACTCACTGTTCCTAGGCAGTCATTGAAAATAAGAATTTGTTCTTAACTGACTTGCCTAGTTAAATAAAGGTATTTACATATATATATATATCTGTCGGGACAATTAGTAGCCATCATGTGACCACTTAGGCAATGTAGCCGCCTACGGCTATTCTTCAACATAAATGCGTAAAACTACGTCACAATGCTGTAGACACCTTGGGGAATACGTAGAACGCGTAAGCTGGTTGATAGGGCATTCACAGCTCAATGGGGACTCATCGGAACGCAGCGCTTTCAAAATATGGGGCACTTCCGGATTGGATTTTTCTCAGGCTTTCGCCTGCAACATCAGTTCTGTTTATACTCACAGACAATATCTTTACAGTTTTGGAAACGTTAGAGTGTTTTCTACCCAAAGCTGTCAATTATATGCATATTCTAGCATCTTGTCCTGACAAAATATCCCGTTTAAAACGGGAACGTTTTTTTCCCAAAAATTAAAATACTGCCCCTAGAGGTTAACCAACGTTGAGAACTCGATGAGCGATATTGTCGCGCCCGAATCAATTAGTGCATGACAAGTTAACTTCTTTGGGGGGCAGTATTTTCACAGTATTTTCATTTTTAAACTGCCTGCTACTCAGGCCCAGATGCTAGAATATGCATATTATTTGGATAGAAAACACTGAAGTTTCTAAAACTGTTTGAATGATGTCTGTGAGTATAACAGAACTCGTATGGCAGGCAAAAACCGGAGGAAAAAATCCAACCAGGAAGTGGGAAATCTGAGGTTTGTAGGTTTTCAAGTCTTAGCCTATCCAATATACAGTGGGGTCATATTGCACTTCCTACGGCTTCCACTAGGTGTCAACAGTCTTTAGAACCTTGTTTCAGGCTTTTACTGTGAAGTGGGAGAGAATGAGAGCTGATTGAGTCATGGGTCTGCCAGAAGGACATGTGCTCAGTCAGGCGCACACCCCCGTGAGAGACAGCTCCGTTCCCTTTCATTTCTAAAGACAAAGGAATTCTCCGGTTGAAACATTATTGATGATTTATGATAACAGCATCCTAACGATTGATTATATACATCATTTGACATGTTTCTACAAACTGTAATATAACTTTTTTTACTTTGTCTGGACCTAGTGCCTGCGCATTTCGATTACTGTACTAAATGCGCAAACAAAAAGGAGGTATTTGGACATAAATGATGGACTTTTTTGAACAAAACTAACATTTATTGTGGAACTGGGATTCCTGGGAGTGCATTCTGATGAAGATCATCAAAGGTAAGTGAATATTTATAATGCTAATTCTGACTTTTGTTGACTCCATAACATGGCGGGTATCTGTATTGCTTGTTTTGGTCTCTGAGCGCTGTACTCAGATTATTCCATGGTGTGCTTTTTCCGTAAAGCTTTTTTGAAATCTGACACAGCAGTTGCATTAAGGAGAAGTATATCTTTAATTCCTTGCGTAACAGTTGTATTTTCATCAACATTTATAATGAGTATTTCTGTAAATTGACCTAGCTCTCTGCACTGTCACCGGATGTTTTGGAGTTAAAACGTAACAATGCGCCAATGTAAACAGAGATTTTTGTATGTAAATATGAACTTTATCGAACAAAACATGCATGTATTGTGTAACATGAAGTCCTATGAGTGCCATCTGATGAAGATCATCAAAGGTTAGTGATACATTTTATCTCTATTTCTGCTTTTTTGTGTCTCCTCTCTTTGGCTGGAAGAATTGCTGTTTTTTGTGACTAGGTACTGACCTAACATAATCGCATGGTATGCTTTCGTCGTAAAGCCTTTTTGAAATCGGACACCGTGGTGGGATTAACAACAAGTTTATCTTTAATATGGTGTATATACATGTATGTTTGAGGAATTTTAATTATGAGATTTCTGTTTGAATTCGGCGCCCTGCACTTTCACTGGATGTTGGTCAGGTGGGATGTTAACGTCCTCCAGGACTGTTTCCAGGTATAGCCATTCAGATTCGCGTGGAGTGCTCGTTCGCAACGACGTGATGTGCCATTTCGGTTCAAGGTGAAAGCAGATCGACTTTTTGGATATTGAGTGGGCTTTGGCTTTAAAAGTGGAACGATGCAACACTACACTTCGAGGTTTCACTCAGACTACCTCGCCTCTCACATTGAGAGTCATGCTGAAACTACACTTCCAGGACGTATTGCTCGTTCATTCTGTGTATGTTACCAGCCTCGAATCTGAATCCCTGCCACTTGGAGCAGACTTTATGGATCGGTTACTCCCACTGACATTTATGGTCACAGGCCACATTGCCTTTTTTACTGACCACATTGTCTTCCACCAACGCTAGGTGCAGCGCAGTCATCCATGAGGGGTATGTGTTGAAAGTATCCCTTGGGAAAAAGACGTTTAGAAACCTCTTGGTGCAGAATCCGATCCAAGGAGATATTACGAGATGTCAATACATTCCATCAGCAAACCTGATTGACCATTATTTTCATGATTTCGAGCCAGCAGTCTCTGTGAATGAGCATCCTCCCTCCTCCTTGGAGTCGTGCAATATATTAGAATAATTCTGGTAAAAAAAAGTGTAGGTACAAAAACACAAGTTTGCAACCACTGTTTTAATTTGTACAATGGGCTCAGGCAGCTAAGTGGTTGCAAGGCTGTTTAGCTCCACTCAGTTGTAAAGAGGAATAACTTTTCAGGTATTTCTGATTAATAACCAATGCAGTGCTGCGAACATTCAAATAAAACCCAGCCATGAAATATAACAGGCCAATATAAATTGCACGTATTGGACATTTTCTAGTACATATGTGACACCTTAGAGTAAAATCAGTGCACTCTGTGTGTCTAGGTCATTAGACGGCATTAGACATAGTCTTGGGAGTGGGCATGTCTGTTTATTTTTGTACCATTGCTATGGCTCTAATGTTTCTATGCCCTAAAATGAAACCAAACTAAAATTTGTGCAAGGCAAAAAGATAATGGTGTGGCTAAATGCCAGAGGGGATGAATCATTAACATAAAGAGGAGTTGTGTGTGACGTAAGGATGAAACCTGTGTGTGCCAAGGCTGGAAAGGGAGTTACTTCATGAACCAGCTCGGCTCAGGCTCCGGTATTTGAGAAATATTATTGACTGAATATTTCCACGACACATGTCATCTCATAAGAAAAGACACATTGACACAGATTTACACGAATGTCTCACTTCGGATTTCCAACTTTATCATACTTACTGGCTAAAATGACAACCTTTTGAAATATTTCGATGTACTACAACATGGGTAAACTCTGGCCATCGTCTTTCAGATCGAAAAAGTGTATTTCTGCTGGTGTGGGCGTATAAATCACCATATAAACAGCCTCTCAACATAGATTGATCGTGGTTATAGCCAAAGAAAGCCAATGATCTGGAGATGAAACTGACCAGGGTATCAAGTTAATTTTGATTGGTCCAGTGTGGAAACGCCTCCAAATGTTACCACGTTCAAACGCCGAAATTGATAGCGACAGTCAGTCTAAACTTGCATGGTCACAAAAAAGAAAAACGTTCTTATTTCATCATCACTGCTAAGTAAGGTTATAATATTGTAGAGAATAACATAATGAATAATTGTATGTGATTTATGACATGGGGCAAAGAAAACTAGGTTGACATTAATTTAGTAGCACACTCTTAAATTGACCAGTTTTCCTCTGCATTCTAGTGAGTGAATGCCCTTTGATGTACTGTATATAATTTGTACAATGCATATTCTCTAAATACATGGGCATGGCATCTTACATGACATTAGTACAGGTATCTTTTAATGCAGACAATCATGGACAGAATTACTTTTCTAACTCTATGGGATCAAATTTACAACTGGTGTGAGTGAGGCTCATTAAAGTTGATCTGTTCTGGTTCCAATAGTGTGCGGCCCCAAGCAGACTGGGGTCGTAGGGGTAGCCTTCCTCCAGGGAAAAGTAGTCATCTGTACTCAGCCCACTGGAGCCTGTCGACAGCAGTTCCTTAGAGTAACACACATTCAATGGCTCAAAACAAATGCTTTAAAAAGAAGAGAAATACATTCAAACGTGAGTAGTCTCTCTATGATTAATTATTATATATATACATTCTTCTGAGATTTTCTGTCCTTTCCTAGGCCACGTACGTTTACAGCTGCAGCTGATAACTCGACATCTTGGACGTATTACTTATTTTGTGAAAAATTGTTCAAAGTTGCCATAATCAGCTCGTGCTGAATTCTGGCTGGTCTAGACGAAATTCACCATTCCAGCGTGGTCACCTCCACGTTGAAATTAGCCCTTTTAAAACGTGCAGACACCAGTCCTCAGGTCATCGTGAACTAAGTTTGGCTTAGTTAGAGAGAAGGGCGTGTTTCATAGTTCTCAAGCAATGTCTGTTCACTTGGGTGTGGCCACTGAATGGACCTACATTTTACAATGAAACATTTTCTTATTTAGGAGGCTAAAATTACATTTAATCTTTTCACAAATAGTTTCATATTTAAACATTGAAATTGCACAACAATTCCATGTGAATCTAACTTTCCAAGATACAATTTACGTCATCCTATCATCATAAACCTCACCCAAAAGGGCAACGTAGTTTTTGTTGTCATTTTGATGCTTGACAAATAGAGAATCACAATTTCAACCAATTACAACAGTTTTATAACTGATTATTGAACGGTCTATATACTTTTTCTAAAACCTTTGTTACCCGACAATGTTTCCCTGATAAAAACACACCTGGACAGTGTTGATTTCCCAGATCCCGGGGCTCCCCTCATCAGAATGAGAACCAGAGAAGGATCATAGTCATATGTTGTTTCTTCTGGTGGTTGGTGCTGATCCTCTGTCAAACCTCTGCTGCCATTGAGAAGAACCTTGCTGGTCATTACCCTGCTGTTCATATTCATCACTCCAACCATAGCACTGTAAAAGAGAGAGGAGGCTGTGGTGGAAAACCATGGTCATCCAAGTCTGGAGAGTTCCTGTACCCATCAGGGACAGGAAACTTGTGGAAATGTAGGACCTACTGGGAGCCCTCTCTTTGGGGTGTTACTGGGAGGCGGGGGTGTTACCGGGAGACGGTGGTGGGAGGCAGGGGTTTGGAGGTGGTGGGGGAGGTGGTGTGGAAGTCTGTGGAACCTGGGGTATGGCTGAGTGTGGAAAGGTGGGGGAGGTTGCTAGTGATTGTGATCTGAGTTAGGACCATAGCTGGTCCCCCAAGGCATCAGTCTCCTGGGCTGGAATAGCTCGTTGTCCTACCAGTGTGGGCAAGGCTCGTTATTACAGTAGGTCGGTTAGGGTAAAAAAAAATGTAAACCTCCACAAGTCTGGTTCATCCTTGGGAGAAATTCCCAAAAGCCTGAAGGTAGCACGTTCATCTGTACAAACAATAGTATGCTATTGGGACCACGCAGCCATTATACCGCTCAGGAAGGACGTACTTTGTTGCGAAAAGTGCAAATCAATCCCAGAACAACAACAAAAGACCATGTGAAGATGCTGGAGGAAACAGGTACAAAAGTATCTATAACCACAGTAAAACGAGTCCTATATCGACATAACCTGAAAGGCCGCTCAGCAAGGAAGAAGCCACTGCTTCAAAATCGGCATTAAAAAAAGCCAGACTACGGCTTGAAACTGCACATGGGGAAAAATATCGTACTTTTTGGAGAAACATCCTCTGGTCTGATGAAACAAAAATAGAACTGTTTGGCCATAATGATCATCGTTATGTTTGGAGGAAAAAGGGGGAGGCTTGCAAGCAGAAGAACACCATTCCAACTGTGAAGCACAGGGGTGGCAGCATCATGTTGTGGAGGTGCTTTGCTGAAGGAGGGACTGATGCACTTCACAAAATAGATCATGAGGAAAATTGTGGATATTGAAGCAACATCAGTCAGGAAATTAAAGCTTGGTCGCAAATGGGTCTTTCAAATGCAAAATGGCTTAAGGACAACAAAGTCAAGGTATTGGAGTGGTCATCACAAAGCCCTGAATCCTATAGAAAATGTGTTGGCAGAACTGAAAAAGCCTGTGAGAGCAAGGAGGCCTACAAACCTGACTCAGTTACACCAGCTGTCAGGAGGAATGGGCCAAAATTCACCCAACATATTGTGGGAAGCTTGTGGAAGACTACCCGAAACATTTGACCCAAGTTAAACAATTTAAAGGCAATGCTGCCTAATACTAATTGAGTGTATGTAAACTTCTGACCCACTGGGAATGTGATGAAAGAAATAAAAGCTGAAATAAATCACTCTATACCATTATTTCACATTCTTAAAATAAATGGTGATCCAACTGACAGATAATTTTTTACTAGGATTAAATGTCAGGAATTGTGAAAAACTGAGTTTAAATGTATTTTGGCTAAGGTGTACGTAAACTTCCGACTTCACCTGTACAGGTCCAATGAAGGCAGCACTGCTGGTAACCAGCTTTTTGATAACTGGCTCTGCCCTTTATGCCGGGACCTGTCTGTTGCAGAGGCTCCATTTGTCTCCACTTTTAAACACTCCAGCCATTCTCCATTTTTTCCAGTGAGAGAAGTTTCAGACTTGTCTCACGGAAATGCCATCGAGAAGTTGGGGTAAATCCTTTGAATCAGCATGCTACGAAGGAAAGAAATCCCTCTACAGCATATTGTAGTTCATGGGTTTGATTAGCAATACTTAGCAAATACTTGCCAAGCAAGTTAGCTTGTTAGTTAAAGCTGAAATCAGTGCCAGAAAGTTAAGATATTTTTTCAAGAAACATTATTTCTGCACTTCATTGACAAGCATCAAGCTTTAACTATAGCTAGTTTCAAAGAATGGCTGAGGTTAGTTAACTAGACAAAACATGAGAAAACATATTTATATTAGTTAAAGCAATTCAAAATATACAATCTAGATGAAACTAAGAGCATACAGCTACAACAGAGTATAGCTACAAACATTAGCAAGCTAGCCAATGTTAAAGCAAGTCTTGCAAAGTTACTGCGTTGCAAGATTTTGATAACTGATAAAATAGCCATAGGCAGCTGCCAGAATTGTGCTAATATATTAGCTACTTACCATAAAGTGATGTTACATTTTCATGATTTTAAATTAGCTAGGTAACATTATTTTAATGGAAATTATCATAAAGACCGACTGTTTGTGAAAAAATGGAGGCAGTTTCGCAGCAACATCGCCACCTGCTGTTGCTGTTTAAGTGTTTGACCACACCAGCAAAATCCTGTTCATAAATTACACAAAATACTCATATTACCAATACATTAGAACATTTATTGTGAACATGCAGATGTGAGCACAAACGGTCATAAACACAAGGACGTAAATGTTACAGTATTTTTTTCATTTATATTATACAGTTCGTGACGGTTCTTCTAATGCCATTTCACTAAACTATTTCAGGAGTTCTCCAAGACAACCCCTTTTCTGT